>NC_134883.1:27433198-27493198 GCF_041734735.1 Babylonia areolata | reverse complement strand
ACATGCAACTTGCACTTAACGCATGTGAAAGAAGCCAACAAGGCAACAAAAGGGTTGTTCCTGGCAAAATTCTGAAGAAAAATCCACTTTGATAAGAAAAACAAATAAAACTGCAGGCAGGAAAAAATACAAAAAAATGGGTGGCGCTGTAGTGTAGTGACGTGCTCTCCCTAGGGAGAGCAGCCCGAATTTCACACAGAGAAATTTGTTGTGATAAAAAGAAATGCAAATACAAACAAAAAAAACAAACAAATAAAGAGTGTCTTTGTCTTGTTGCATTTATTTCGCCATCCTGTGTTTTCCCCCTTCTTCTTTCTGGTTTTCTTACACCTACAATTCTATTACACAAACACTGGGCAACATGAATACAGAGAGACGGTCATGTCCACTTCCATAGTCCTGTTGAGAATATTAATAATTATATTGATAATTTCTGCTGGTGGTGGAAAACAGTGGCTGGAAGGGAACTTTTGATGGCTGCCTTAAATCCTGCATATGTGGTGGTCCATGCACTGACAGCTTCTTCCAGCTGGTTCCATTCTTTTTCTACTATTGTTTTTACAAAGGATAAGTACTTGAATCGGTCTGTTTTGTGGAATGGGATTGCAAAATCTTTGCTTTTTTTTTTTTTTTTTTTTTTAATCTGTTCTTCTTTCTGCTGTGTTGTCTCTGCCATGATCCTTGTATGTTGTTGGTCAGGGTCTTCTGCTGGTTTTTATGGCAGTTGCTAGGAATTTTTCTGGTGGTAGAGCAGGTATTTGACTGTTAACTATCATGTATAGGGTGGAGAGGGGGATAATTTAGCACTGTTCCTCCAGAGATGGTAGTCTCTGGTGTTGTCATCGGCCCAGTTAATTTCAGATCAGATAACTGCTTTTTTTTTTTTTTTGATTCATCCTATGGCTTTTGAAAATTTTCATCAGTATTATGTACACGTTTATCGTTCAGTTAGACAGTTTCAGTTTCTAGTAGGTATCACAGCATACAGACTGATCCAGGAGCGGAGGGGGAGGGGGTGTGTGGGGGGGTGGGTGGGGGGGGGGGAAGCAGATGCCTGACCCAACATGGTGATAATTCCATAGTAAATAGGTGGTGTAAAATAAAAGGTATCTTAAGAATAAAATGTAGATCTATGAAATAACATTCTGAGTCCTAGACTCGGTGATTTTACACCACCTATTACTGTTTTGTGTTGTCGTTGTTGGTTTTTTTGTGTGTTTTTTTTAATATAAATTTTACTCGGTTTCACAAGGTCCTGCAATCACCTTAGTTTAGCTAAGTGCTCTGTGAAAACTAATTTATGCAATTTATGCAGAGGCAATTTTGTTTTCTCTGGCACTATAAATTACAATTGTTGCTCTGTATAAAGTATTCCTTCAAGTTTATTACATTAAATGATTAGTAAAAGCATGTTCTTATTTTTGAAAGTCTTCTTGTGAACTGTAGATTACATTGCTGTTGCAAACAATATGTATATATATATATATATTTTTGTTTGTTTTGGTTTTTTTTGTTTCACCCTCACAGTCTGTTGTTGAGCATTTTTCATATAGATCTCCTTACGGTCTCAGTTTCTCTGTAAGTCTGATAGTGTAATGTCTATCACTTTTATCATTGTGTCTTTCTGGCAGAACATGACCATTTGAGATTTTGACTGATGTCACAGGTCATATTGTTTGTCACAGTTTCATTAAGTAACCATCTGTTTAGTAAAATCAGGTACATTGGAATTTGCACTGCTGTATTGTCATGAAACCCACAGATGCTGTAGAGCTCTGCTTTATCATGCATGTCTTCAAGTGTTGTTCACTTATTCATTTTATTCATTATTGCCTTTACATTATTACAAATAAAGCACACAGTTCATGTTTAAGTATCTTATTCTAGTCATCGTGCAGATTTACTTAAATCACGTGGAATGATGTTTATTTTGCCCATTGCACATTTGTAGGACAACATGTAAATGCGCATTAATTATTGTTTAATATCAATTCAGATCTGCTTATCATACATGATCCTGTCCCTTCTGTTTCAGAATTACAAGAAATAGAAAGAGAAAAAACCCTGAGAATAGTCTGAAAGGTGCTTTGTGACACTCAGAAAGATTTCATCAAGGTCAAGACACAATGAATCCTGGCTCAGTGTTCGGGTCTAGCTTTGGTCAGCCTCAGTTTTCATCTCCGTTTGGCGCAGCAGCAGGGTCTGGCTCCGGCACTTCTCCAGCCTTTGGAACAAACACAGGATTCACCTCGTCTGGCTCTGGTGCTCAGGTGTTTGGATCTGTCAGCACCAGCACGACAAGCTTTGGAACTGGTAGTGGTGGTGGCACCGGTTTTGGAACAACTCCTGGATTTGGCTCCAGCTCCAGCAATGCCTTTGGTTCATCGGGCCTGACTTCCTCCAGTTCTGGCTCTTCAGCACCAGCTTTTGGCACTTCCATGCCTACTGCTGGGTCGTTGGGTTCAGGAACCATGAATCAGAACACTGGGTTCGGTTCAGGCGGCATGAGCGGGACAGGGTTTGGAATGTCATCCGGGTTTGGTAGTGGCACGGCATCTTCGTCCGGAACAGGGAGCACTGGAGCGCAGTTTGGATCAGGTTTCAACAAAGGGACGACGTTTGCCGCCTTGAGTTCAGCCAGTTCTGTGTTTGGGACAACAAGCACAGGGTCTGGTGGTACAGGACCAGCCTTTGGGGGAGGTGGGTTTGGAGGAGGAGCCACAGCACTGGCAACTGGAGGAGGCTCGACATTCGGAACAGGTTCCTCTGGATTTGGCACAAGTTCCTCAACTGTTGCATCAGCATCTGGAACACCTGGGTTCGGTGCAGGATCTTCAGGATTTGGCACAGGATCTACAGGTTTCGGAACAGGATCTACAGGTTTTGGAACAGGCACTCCAGGCTTTGGCACGGGGTCTGCAACCACTCCAGGCTTTGGCACAGCATCTACAAACAGTGGAGGGTTTGGCACAGGATCTACAAGCACAGGAGGGTTTGGCACAGGATCTACAAGCACGGGAGGGTTTGGCACAGGATCTACAAGCACTGGAGGATCTACAAGCACGGGAGGGTTTGGCACAGGATCTACAAGCACGGGAGGGTTTGGCACAGGATCTACAAGCACGGGAGGGTTTGGCACAGGATCTACAAGCACAGGAGGATCTACAAGCACGGGAGGGTTTGGCACAATATCCACACCATCAAGTACAGCTGCTCCTGCTTTTGGCACCACCGCTGCCAGTGGGTTTGGTGGAGGGTCGTCCGTGTTTGGTTCTTTCACATCAGCACAAGACACCTCTGCAACCCAGTCTGCAGCACAGAGTCAGAGCAGATCCACGTTCGGGGGATCATCCATCTTTGGTGCAAAGACGGGAGAAGCAGGGCAAGGCTTCACGTCAGGCTCTGGTGCCACTCTCAGCAGCCAGGTGGGATCTTCAGTGTTTGGCAGCAAAGTTTCCAGCAGTGGTCAAGAATTTGGTGGGGGACCTTCATCTGTCTTTGGTCAGATTCCAGCTTCCATTGCTGTTGGTAGTTCTGTAACCAAAAGCTCTGTGTTTGGAACCAACTTAGGAACCGTCAGTACAAGCGTGAGCACTGCAGGCACCGGTTTTAGTGGTGCTCAGACGACTTCAGTGTTTGGAGCACCACCACAGACAGGACAAGGAGCTTTCCAGACATCTTCAGCAGGAAGTTCTGATGGGATGCCCCCTCCCAGTTACTCCACAGCAATTGGCTCAGGTCAGCCTGGTGTGTTTGCTACGCCGTCCGCAGCAAATGCATTCGGTGGTGCCTCCAAAACACAGTCTGGGGCTGGAAGCATGTTTGGTGGGCTCCCCAAAACCACTTCAGCTGAAGGAAGCATGTTTGGGGGTGCCTCCAGAGCACAGACTGGGGCAGGCAGCACATTCGGTGTTGCCTCCAGCAAGCAGTCTGGACCAGGAAGTGCATTTGGTGGCGCCTCCAAAACTGCTTCAGGGGAAGGAAACATGTTTGGTGGAGCCCCCAAACCTGCAGGAGGGGAAGCAAGTGTGTTTGGTGCTGCCTCCAGAACACAGTCTGGGGCCGGCAGCGTCTTTGGTGGTGCCTCCAGAGCTGCATCAGGGGAGGGAAGCATGTTTGGTGCGGCCATCAGATCTGTAATCAAGCAGGAAACATCACAGCAGTCCTCTCCTCAAAGGCCTTCAACAACAGGCGTAAGCCAGCCCCCTTCTTCTCAGTTCGGAGCTTCGCACACTTTTGGCAAATTCCCCGCTCAAACAGAAATTGGCTCTACCACCTCAACAACTCAGCCATCTTCTTCTGTGTTTGGAGGGAAAAGCAGTTTTCCTTCTGCATTTGGTGGAGCTAGACAGCCGCAAGGGAGTGAAATGAAAGTGGAGACCACTAGCTCCGTCTTTGGAGGAAGCCAGAGTAACGTGAAGAAAGAATCCCATCGAAGTCAGCCGCTCTTTCCTGCTGTTGCTTCCCGCCTCAAGACTGGGTCAGAGGCAAAGATCAAACAAGAGTCAGGGCACAGCGGAGATCCAGGACATCACACTGCCACCAGCAACGTGATTGGGTTCCTGAAAGCTGGAGCGTCCGCCTCTGCTTCAGGTAACCCTGTCACTCACTTCCTCACTTGTTATATTATTGTCACAAGTGTCTTTGAAAATATGTTATTTTCTTTAAAATATGTTGTTATTTTCTTTATGAAGTTTTGTGTACACACAAACATATGTTTCAGATATCATGAACACTTTTTCTTAACAATTTTTTTTCTTGTTTTTTTGTTGTTTTGTGTTTGTTTGTTTGGTTTTTTGTTTGTTTGTTGTTGTTTTGTTGTTATTGTTGTTTTTTTATAATCTGTAAGAACTAATATTCATTTTTAGCGTTTGAAATGGTGTACATAGCATTAACAATATTGAATAAAGAATTGTGTCATGTTTCACACACACACACACACACATGTACACACACATATAAACATTTCGATATATATATATATATATATATATATCAATGAAATCATTTGTGAATCCAAAAATATTTTCATAAGAAATGTTGTCTTTGCTATGATCAGTATTTAGTCTGTTCCTGTTGTCTTTATAAATTATTATGATAAAACACAGTCAATGCAGAATAGGTCTGAGAAGCATTCTAAGAAAATCAATATAATTATAATTTTACTTTAAAACTAAAAGTGGCTGTTAGTGTCATTCTTTTCCATAGTGTTCAGTACTGTTTAACCCTTTCACTGCCAAGCTCGCATTTATGCACAGGCATGGTAGAGGACCCATGTCAGTGAAACTGTGAAAGGTGACCAGATCATGGGTCTGTTATCCATGAACCTACTGCTCTTAATGTTCGGTGGCAGGATAGGCCATGTTTTCAATACATCACAGAGGGAATCCCCAGCTGTTCTTAGCCACTGTCTTTTCTGTGTTTATACCACAAGGGAATTTTTTACTCTAAATTGACTGGTGGTGAAAGGGTTAAAGTATTTGGCATTCTGTAAAAAAAAAAAAAAAAAAAAAAAAAATCTGCATAAAAGTTGGGTTTTTATTTTTGTTTTTGTTTGTTGTTTTTTTTACTTTGGGTAAAACAAAAGGTAAGAATAATAACACAAACAGCACAAACTGGTGTGTTGGATTTTTAAACAAAATTTTACTAAACATTATCAGTTTTAATTATCAAAATTAATAACTAGTAGTAGTATCAGAAGTATCAGTATGCTACATTTTCAGTGCAGAGGGTTGCACATAAGAGACTTGTTTAGTGTTTGCTTTTCTATTTTTTACTTCATTAGGTCCATACCAGAGCCAGAAGAGGAGTGCAGGCGATGATGAGGAAGGTTTGTATCTTTCTTTTCTTTTTTTGTTGTTGTTGAAGTTGATGAAGGGAAAAGCAACAACAATGTTTGATTAGTTCAAATGAGATAATAAAACTGATAATGTGATATGTATATCTGTAGACAGACATTGTATGGATACATTCACAATTGCAGTGGATGTCTCTTATATGTGTGATTTGTAAAAAAAAACAAAAAATGTAAATATCTCCTTATTGATTGTATATTTTTTATTGATAGACAATGGGTTTCTTAGTTATTGCTCATGAATAACTGACTCCCAGTTTACTGGAATGATGCGAGAGAATAAAACAGAATATAATTATAATTTATGAACTATCGGATACAAGTCACTCAGTTATTAGTATACATAACATGTAAAAAATGCACACATTTGGCAGATTTGCACATATAGTAATAATACACACTGGCACTTCACACACACACACACATGCACATCTGCCTAATGCCTCTCAAAGTAAAATGATTTCGAAGGTTGAAGGAATGCTTTATGTTTTTGTGGGGGTCTTTTTTGCACTCTGTTGAATTATTGCTTGAATTGAGCATTTAAAAAGATTCATTTCAATTGACATAGCTAGTACCGAGGGTGCAGAGGATATTGCAAGTGGGTACGGGTTTGAGTAACCGATACATGTATACATGTATGTATACGTTTACATAGAAAGAATCTTAAATGTGATTCAAACTCTTTCACTGACTTACAGGTGGGACAGACTCAAAAAGAGGACGGACAGAGAAGGAAGATCAAGATGATACAGCAACTGGTAACTTTCAAGATCATCCCTATCTTTTGTCTTCTTTTTTCTTCTTAGTTGTTCAGTAAAAATGAATCCTGAAAAAAAAAAAAAAATCATGGTCATCCTTGTGGGTTAATCTAAATGCAGGTACCTCAGAACATGCTCTCTCGTGTGTGTGTGTGTGTTGTTAGTTTGTTTTTTGTTTGTTTGTTTGTTTATTGTTGTTGTTGTTTTATTAAATGAAATTCTGCATCATAAGAAGAACCTCCTGATTGTGAATAATACATCATAGCTTGCACTTTGTTTCCTGCTTGAAAAGTGCAAAACTGCTTTACACTTTTTGATATCTCTTCTGGAAAAAAAAAAATGTGTTCCTGCCAGTGCCAGTGTATGGAATCAGTGAATCAATCAGGATCTTAATCAACATTGACATTGACAGTGTGTGTTAGTGTATGTGCATGTATATGTACAATAAGCTATTTAACTAGTATGAATTATCTGTATGTTATTTTGTGAAGAAAATATTGGAGGAAACTGTACACATAGAATATGTACAGATACCATGCTGTAAGTTCCAACTCTTTCCCAAACACTTCTTAAACTAACAAAGACTCGTGATGCATTGGGACTGGACCAGAAAAACAAGTGTTTCTCACGCATGCACACTCGCACAAATGCAGGTGCACACACACATGCGCGCACACACACACACAACACATGCACACACACACGCACACACACACACACACACACACACACACAGATGTTCTACTCCTAAAATGTAGTATTATCTTACCCAAATGTTTTTCTTTTTATATAGCTGATGTGTGCATGGTGATCGGGGAAGACTGTGTCAGTTACTCGTTTTTCTCTTTGATATTTGCTGGTGGGCATTTAATGTGAGCTGAAAGAAAATTTTCTGGTTTGGTTGAAGCAGAGAATACAGTAAATTGTAAATGTGAATATGAATTGAATTTGAAATCTCTTTGTTTGACACAGAGAGTTCCCCGGAGAGATCGAAGCTGCGACGATCCTCCTCCACCCTGGAGGATGTGGCCAGCAAGACGTCCATATGCTGCAAAGGGATTTCCCCAAAGTTCAATAAGGGTTCCGTCCTAAGGAATCACTTTTCCCGGTTTGGCGTTGTGAAACGAGTACGACCTGTCCCAGCGAAGCAGTATGCCATCATCCAGTTTGAAACCCATGTGAGTGGGATGGCTTGTACTTGTTGCAGTGTGTGCAGTGAATGGTGCCTGTGTTTGCTCAATCATGTTGTGAAAATATCCATGGGTTTTGTTGGTATTGTTCTGTTGCTGCAAATAGATAAGGAAGTATTTCCATATTGTTAGAACTAGTGAGATAATGAATTATGACCTGTGGAACTGGAAAGGATTTTTAGCTGGGTTCCTTCACATTCTACTGGAATTATATGATAGAGTTATTTTTGTTGGTATTGTTCTGTTACTGCAAATAAATAAGTATCTCCATATTGTTTGAAGTGAGATAGTGCAGTATGTCCAGTGAAACTGGAACAGGTTTTTTGCTGGGTTCCTTCGCATTCTACTAGAGCTATATGACAGACTTAGCAAAAAAAAAAAAAGATGCAATGAGAAAAGTATCAGAAAGCACTTTGATGCTGGATAACCACGAGATAAGGTGTGAGGATCATGTTAAAAGTTTTAAGGATTAAGGCAATATACTACACAGGTGTTGACCTGCTGGGGAAAACGTTAAAAACTGATTTTCACTCTGGCAGTAGACGTCAGCAACTGAATCGGACAGGTGGAAAGTCCAATTCTCAAATCCTGTCGTCGTCCATCTCATAATAATGTGATCATGATACTGTTCTCTTTTTTTTTTTTGTCGTTGATATGAATGATTTTCTTCTTTGACAGGAAGAGGCATCGAAAGCGAAGAAGCGTGGAGCTGATTTGCCGGGTCATGGAAAACCCATGAGCATCTTCTGGAAGTCCTCGGCTGATGACAAATCCCCGGTGTCTTCCAAAGAAGCAGCGCAAGGCCGAAGCACCTGGAAAAGATCAGGGGCTGAAGCTGGAAAAGGTAGTCCAAGTAGACCTCAGTTTGTGGGATACTATTAAGCAGTATCCAGTGGAGAACATAGTCTGAGTAGATTTAGTTTGTTAAATGTTCCAAGTAGACCTCAGTTTGTAATGAAGCAGTATCCAGTTGAAAAGATAGTCTGAATGGATGAAGTTGCAAAATGTTCTATATATTTCTTTCTTCTGTCAGTCAAGCTGTGTGTGTTTGTAGGCATATTTGTGGTTGTGCAGACGTCTGGTGTTAAATGCATATGGATCCATATTCTTATCATTTGTACTTGTGCACATGGGCATGAGAGTATTTCAAACAGTGCCACGCAGACAGCCTTCTTGCATCCTCCTTCACATCTTTTGACAGGCACATTAACCAAGTTGTTTGAGCGTTAGACTTTCAGTCTAAGGATCCCGGGTTCGAATCTCAGTAATGGTGCCTGGTGAGTAAAGGGTGGAGACTTTTCTGATCTCCCAGGTCAGTGTATGTGCAGACCTGCTAGTGCCTGAATCCTCTTCATGTACATACACACGCAGAAGATCAAATGCGCATGTTAAAGATCCTACAGTCCATGTCAGTGTTAGGTGGGTTATGGTGACAAGTACATACCCAGCATGCACACCCCCGAAAAGAGTATGGCTGACTACATTGGTAATAGACGAAACGGTTATACACATATAAAAAAAAAAAAAGATGCTACATGTCTGTAAGAGTGTATATGTGTGCATGACTGAAACCTGATTGAATGGCACAGGAAATGAATGCTGATCGCCCCAGTGGCAGCTGTCAGCTGACTCTACCCAGTTAGGCAGCTTGTGAGAAGCTTGAAGCAGTAACTGGTTTTTATTGTACTTTTTTAACCCTTGACTTGAAGTAGTTGCTAATGTGGCAACAGCCTTGAGATGGCCTTTGAGGTCGGCAAGGCGCGAAGCACCATAATTTGATTTAATTTGAGGCTGCCTGTTGCACAAATGCTTCCGTGTTTGGAAAGTGCTTAGAGCTTAGTTTCCGACAGAGGATAGGTGCAGCGTAAGTGAGTACCCATTCATCATCATCATCATCATCTCTGTCTCAAACAGGGGCTAGCAGCCTGTTGTCAGGCACACAGTTACCCAGCTCCGTGGCGGCAGAGCTGGCCAGCATGGGCGGAGCCGACTCTGATGCGTGTGGGGCTCAAGCGTATCAGACGCAGGACCAGTCAGCCGGCAGGATGCGGTCTGGCAGAGAGGAGCGCAGCAGTAGTCCTGTTCGCAGAGACCCTGCCCAGCGAACCAGGAGCAGGACACCACCTCCATCATCGTCATTGTCGTTGTCGTCATCGTCGTCATCCACCTTGCCCACCAGCAGTGCCAGCAGCCTGGGCAAAACCACCAACGGTGAGCTGCTGTTGTCGCTTGGCAGTCAGGGTTTGTGCTGTCAGAGAAATCTGGAAAGTGTGTGTCTTTGTGTCTTTGCATGCTTATTTACCCTTATTTTTATATTTATTTATTCATAAATTTCATCAGTATTGTTATTCATATTGTTATTCATAATTTAATTATCATTATTATTATCATTTATCTCATTTATTTATTTTTTTATGATTTATTTTATTTATATATGTATATTAAAAAAATCAATTGTAATGGCAGATTAGCACCTTATCTGTTCTGTTTTTTTCTGAAAGAGTCTTTGCAAAAGAAAGAGACCACTATTTCCAGGGCTGAAAGATACGTTTTGCTGAGGCTCAGGGTCTGGAAAAGTCTTGGAATTTTGATAAAACCCCCCAATACAATGGGCTTATGTAAATGAAAAACAAACAATTGAAAAGCAAAAAGTCATAATTTAGGAGGGTACATACATTACATTGTTACGGAAGTCTGGATAAGTCTTGGAAAAATGAAAGAACTGTTTCCAGGGTTATGGAAGTCTGGATAAGTCTTGGAAAAATGAAAGAACTGTTTCCAGGGCTCAAAAAGTATTGGAAAATAAATTTTCCAACCTACATAGTCTGGAAAACTCTTGGAATTTTAATACCACCTTTGTACAGTACATTATAGGACTGTACAAAGAGCTTACTGCTTTTAGAAAAAAAACAACCCCAAAACAAACAGTTGAAAACCCCAAAGGTGGTAAAAATTGAACATTGATTCCAGTATATATCTCATATCTTTCTCAGTGGTGTTGCAGATGGCTTTGTTTTGGTATGGAGAAATTTTCAGTCTGGACTGGAAAAGGTCTGGATAAAGCATGGAATTTGTTTGGGAACCCTGGGAAATTGTTGATTATGGTTATTTTTCTTTCTGATGTCATAATTGGAAGCGAAAAACATTGGTGAAAGTTGCGAATCTGATTAGATTGCTGAACTTTGTTTCTTTAGTATTGTTATTGCTGATTAGTATCATGGAATGATTATGGAAACAGAACAAACCAATCAACTGTGATGTGTCTGATACTATAATGTAAGGTTTGTTGCTTGCAGTGACACTGTCCAGCCTACGCAAGATGATTGCCACGACCACCATGGAGAAGGTCAACGTGCTTGACACCAGGGACAAGCTTATGAGACAGAGTAAGTAGCCATTGTAGTAGACAGCGTTATTTGTGTTACACATTGAACATTCGAACAGCAGGACAGAGAAGTCCAAAAGAAAATGAGAAATAAAATGGGGTTATAAAAATGTAGTGCTGGTTATAGAAATGTTTAAACTAAATACTTAGGGGTTTGTGAAAACAAACAAGAAAAACAGCAAACTTTAATCTAGCAATTGAGAGTGGAAATTCTTGCTCCCATGCTGTCCAAGAGGTGTTTTTTGCACAAGCAGACAGTCATGCATGAAAAGCTCTCTTTGAAAAAACAAACCCACAAAAAAATTACTTTTACCCTTGATATCACACTCATTGCACTTTGATTTTTGCTCTGAATAAGTGTGTTTAGTTCTGAGGTCTTCAGTTCATAAGGTGAGTGACCAAATTAACAGGGAATGGAGGTAACGCTGATGGTGGTGTGTTGTTTGGTAAGGTGAGCGACCAAAGTGACAGGGAATGGAGGTAACGCTGACGGTGGTGTGTTGTTTGGTAAGGATAGCGACCAGAGTGACAGGGAACGGAGGTAACGCTGACGGTGGTGTGTCGTTTGGTAAGTATAGCGACCAGAATGACAGGGAACGGAGGTAACGCTGACGGTGGTGTGTCGTTTGGTAAGGATAGCGACCAGAGTGACAGGGAACGGAGGTAACGCTGACGGTGGTGTGTCGTTTGGTAAGGATAGCGACCAGAGTGACAGGGAATGGAGGTAACGCTGACGGTGGTGTGTCGTTTGGTAAGGATAGCGACCAGAGTGACAGGGAACGGAGGTAACGCTGACGGTGGTGTGTCGTTTGGTAAGGATAGCGACCAAAGTGACAGGGAACGGAGGTAACGCTGACGGCGGTGTGTCGTTTGGTAAGGATAGCGACCAGAGTGACAGGGAACGGAGGTAACGCTGACGGTAGTGTGTCGTTTGGTAAGGATAGCGACCAGAGTGACAGGGAACGGAGGTAATGCTGACGGTGGTGTGTCGTTTGGTAAGGATAGCGACCAGAGTGACAGGGAACGGAGGTAACGCTGACGGTGGTGTGTCGTTTGGTAAGGATAGCGACCAGAGTGATAGGGAATGGAGGTAACGCTGACGGTGGTGTGTCGTTTGGTAAGGTGAACGACCAGAGTGACAGGTAATGGAGGTAACGCTGACGGTGGTGTGTCATTTGGTAAGGTGAGCGACCAGAGTGATAGGGAATGGAGGTCACGCTGACGGTGGTGTGTTGCAGAGCTGGGCAGGCAGACCGGTGGGGGATTGCTGTCTAGGGCTTTCGTCGGCACCTGCCCCGACATGTGCCCTGAGAAAGAAAGACTGTATCGTGAAGAGGTGCGCAGGCTGAGCATCTACGAAATCATCCCAGGATCCAGCACAGTGAGTATCATAAAAAAAAAAGGTTTTAACTAAAATATTTTGCATAAGACCTTTTTCATGTATTGCCTTGGTCTGTTTTCTGTTCAATTTATGATTAAAATGATAGTGGAATATTGTGCATGATGTACTAGTTTGGTGTGCGTTCTTGCAGGTGTGTGATGCCTCCTTGAGCTACTGAAACTGAGACTGAAACTCTTGCAGGGTGACTTTTTCTTCTGAATGACAATAATCTGTCTTGAAGAAGAGAAGAGCGGACAGAGACAGAATAGAGAATGCTGAAAACAAACGCAGTAAGAAAGACTTGCAGTTCATGAGCCAGTGAATAAGAGAAGTGTTAACATGTCAACCAGTATCTACTAAACCATAACTATGACACCAGAGTGGATTTGTTTGAATGACAAAGTAATTTCTGACTTTTCATGTGGAAACAAACATTGGATTGTACTTTCAAATGTATATTTTCAGTGATGGAAATTTCCTTATTGCTCAGTCAAATTATTGAGATGATGAACACTTCTGTACTTAACAGGATGTAAATATACAGTGGCACTTTCCCTTAGTAACTCAGAAGAATGTGTGTTTTCAGCTCACAGGCTCAACATCACTGGTTGATCATACAAAGGCGGTCAAGGAGTACAGCAGATCTTCAGCAGATCAGGTTAGAACCAAACTCTGAAATAAAACTGTTATATAAAAAGTTGGCTGCAATGTTTGAAAGTAACTGCAGAACTGAAAGTAACCTTACCATTTCTTGACCTGACTCGTATATTTTGTATACGACGGGCGCAATAGATGAGTGGTTAAAACGTTGGACTTTCAATTTGAGGGTCCTGGATTTGAATCTCGATGATGGCGTCTGGTGGGTAAAGGGTGGAGATTTTTCAGATCTCCCAGGTCAACATACGTGCACACCGGCTTGTGCCTGAACCCCCTTCATGTGTATACACAAGCAAAAGATCAAATACGCATGTTAAAGATCCTGTAATCCATGTCAGCGTTCTGTGGGTAATGAAAGCAAGGACATACCCAGCATGCATATGGCTGAATATGGCTGCCTACACGGCAGGGTAAAAACGGTCATCCATGTAAAAAAAAAAAGTCCACTTATGTACATTTGAGTGAACATGGGAGTTGCAGCCCATGAATGCAGAAGAAGAAGAAGTATGTTTTGTATTTCCTGTTGATGTGACAGGCAATGTGTTAGACTTGCAAATGTTCCCGCTAGGTTCTGATTCATCAGTAACCAAGTCTCATGACACGACCACTTCCAGACTTTGACGTGGGCTGTTTGACGCAGTTTTGTTATGCTTATTCAAAAGGATGTATAATATTGGCACAGTCTGTGGACAGTTGAATATATACACTAACACTAGACGCAACTTAAGACTTCAGCCTGGTGCAGAGGAATGCCAGGTGAAAATGTACATCAGATGAACTGAATTAAAAGAGATGGAAATATGAAATCTTCTGTAGCTTCGTAGCACATGGTTGTTAACTTCCCATGGTTTCTGAATGGATCACTTGGATAACTCTTCATGACTAGGCGAGAGTTGAGTCCTTTGAAATTTTTTGGTTATATTTATAACGGTATAAGTATGCATCAAACATTAAAGAACGGGGAAAAAAATGTCCACTTGTAGGGAAATACAGACATTGATATACACCTCTTTATTTTATTTATTTATTTATTTTTTTCTTAAAAAAAAGTTATTTTATTTTATTTATTTATTTATTTTTCTCAAGGCCTGACTAAGCGCGTTGGGTTACACTGCTGGTCAGGCATCTGCTTGACAGATGTGGTGTAGCGTATATGGATTTGACCGAACGCAGTAACGCCTTCTTGAGCTGCTGATACTGATACTGATATTGCACTGATTTTGTATGTTTAATTATGTTGAAATTTATGAGGACAAGCCTGGAGCTTCATTTCTGAGGAAGTGTCTGGGTTTGTTCCATTGTCCCTTTTATTTACTTGTATACTAGCTGCATCAGTAGCAAAAACAGCATTGACTTGAAGTTGTGTACCTTGTGTATGAGGGGAGTTACCACTCTTTATTATTTGTTAATTACGCTGTCATTCTGTGTTGTAACTTGTAATAGTGCTTTCAGTGGAGGAATTCTGGGAAAAAAAGAAAAACAAACAAAACATAGATATATATATTTTTTTAATTAAAAAGAGAAAAAAAGATGTGAAAAAATAAGAGGATGGGGGACCCATTAAAAAAAAAGAAAAAGGAAAGGATGTTGGGAAAAATGGGAAATTGGGGAACCAAAAAAAAAAAAAAAGAAAAACCACAAAAAAACCTGTCATGATTAATTTTTCCCCATTGTTTCTGAATGGTTCACATGCAAGTAAACAAGTAAAACTGCACGCAGGAAAAAATACAAAAAAATGGGTGGCGCTGTTGTGTAGCGACGTGCTCTCCCTGGGGAGAGCAGCCCGAATTTCACACAGAGAAATCTGTTGCGATGAAAATGAAATGAAATGAAATGCATAAATTTTTAACACTGCGGTGACTGATACTCAGGACGAGCCTCTGCCTCACGAGTTGCGTCCCTTGCCTGTCCTGACCATGACCATGAACTACCTGCTGGTGGAGGTCGCGGAGTGTGGGGAGGACGGCAAGTGGGCTGAGTGGTACGACTTTCTCTGGAACCGAACACGGAGCATCAGAAAGGTAAGAAATGTTTTTGATTATTGAGGATGTTTGGTACTCAGGACAGCACCCCATGGCACACTGAGCTTGGAATCGTTGAACTGACAAGGCCGAAAGTAAAGCAGATATTTGGTATATGTGGCTTGTGTGAAATGCGCGCACACACACATACAAAAACAAAAAAAGAATCAGTTTTCCACGTTGATAAATTCAGTATGTTGTCTGCATTTAACTGTAATCTATCGTGTCAGTTGATACAGTATTTAGTTGATACCCTCTATAAATTCAATTTGGTATAATATTTGCATGCTGATTTGTTCCATTCATTTGTATAACCTGATGTATAGGATTTGTCTGCCTTATTAAAAAAAAAAAAAAAAAAAAGAATTACAGCAATCAAGATATAACTGTATTATCCTGCTGAAATTCATAGTTTAAAAAGGTTTGAGATGTGCTTTCTGGTGTCTGCAAACAGTTATGGCATCATGTTCTGTGCTTTCTGGTGTGAATGCTTCTTATGTTTTTAGTTAAGTTTCCATAATGCTGCCAAGGATTAAAGCATCAGTAACAGGTGTATCTCTCTCTTGTAGTATCTGTTAGGCTTTCAGAGGCATGAGCTGGGTTTGTGCATTGGTCAGATACATCTGCATTCCCTCCCTCCCTCCCTCCCTCCTTCCCCACATCCTTCACCCCCCACAGTCCTCCCAGAGCCCCAACAGATGCCTTGGATCAGTCCACATGCACTGACTCTCTTTGAAACTGAAACAGTTATGTGTAATCGATCTTCTGCACATGTGTATGCACACAAAGGAGGTTAGGGCACTAGCCCAGTAGTTTGGCATGTATGTTGACCGGGGAAATAGGAAAAATGAATCACCTTAACACTTCAGATGCCGCTACAAGGATTCAAACCTCTAGACTGTCAGATTTAAAAGTCCAACACCCTGATGACTTGACTGTCACACCCATCATACTGATATGAACCAGTTCTGTGATACTGACCTGAAGAGGAAGGTGGCAGAATGGTTAAGAAGCTCATCAGCCAATACAGAGTCCGTGAGTGTCTGGGTTCAGATCCTGCTTTTGCCCTTTCTTTCAAGTTTGACTGGAAAAATCAAACTGAGCATCTAGTCATTCAGATGAGATGATAAACTGAGGTCCTGTGTGCAGCATGCAATTGCCACACTGAAAAAGAACCCATGGCATCAAAAGTGTTGTCCTCTGGCAAAATGCTATAGAAGAAATCTACTCTGATAGGTACACATACATATGCATACACTCAAAGCCCAAGTGCATGGTTCAGACATCTGCCGAGCAGATGTGGTGTAGTGTATATATGGATTTGTCTGAACGCAGTGATGCCTCTTTGAGAACTTGAAACTGAAACTGACCTGAAACGCCTTGTGCAGGAAATCACCCAGCAGCAGCTCTGCAGCCAAGAGGTGGTGGACCTCCTGGAAAAATGTGTCCGCTTCCACATCTACTGCTCAGAGCGCCTGTGCACGGAAGACATGATGGTGTTTGACTCCAAGATCAACGACGAGAACCTGACCAAGTGTCTGCAGACACTGAAGGAACTGTACGCCGACATGGAGAACAAGCACGGCACATTCTGCCCCAACGAGGCTGAGTTCCGTGCCTACATCGTCCTCATGAACCTCAACGAAGGGGACACTCTGAGGTGAGTGAGACAGGGAAGGGGAGTGGGGATGAGGGGGGGGTCAGTTGATCGCTGTGGTGTTGTTGTTGATTGAGCTTTTTGTCAGCTGAATGTTATTGTGTTTGGAAACAGTTACATTGTCAAAAATAGTGAGAAGGTTTGGTGAAAACAGATGTTAAAAATTTCTGCCAACAGCCTGTGTTTTCAGGCAAAATTCTGTAGAAGGAATCCACTCAGATAGGTACACAAAAAAGTCTTGACTAAGCACGTTGGGTTATGCTGCTGGTCAGGCATCTGCCTAGCAGATGTGGTGTAGTGTGTGTGTGGATTTGTCCAAATGGAGTGATGCCTCCTTGAGGGATTGAAACTTCTGGAAACTTCTTTCACAGAGAGGTTCAGCAGCTGCGCACGGAGGTTCGGGCCTCAGCGGAGATCGGCTTTGCGGTGAAGGCCTACTCGGCCCTCAACTCCAACAACTACGTGCGCTTCTTCCGCCTGGTGCGCACCGCCCCCTTCCTCAACGCCTGCATCCTGCACCGCTACTTCAACCAGATCCGCGCCCGCGCTCTGCAGATCATCCTCAGGTCGCACACTGCCGGCCAGAAGAAAGTCGGGGTGAGCGTGACTGGGGCATTGGGGAAGCTAAATGGCTGCGATGCTGTGTCATGAACTGTGTTTTGTGGGTTTGTCTTTGGGTTTCTTTGTAGATGTGACAGTTTTGTGTTGACGCAGTTGAGTATTTGTATGGTTTGACAGTCCTGTTATGGCCCTGTATGGTTGGTTGGACTTTAAGCAACAAGAACAAGAGACTGGGGAAGGGGGGTGGGAGGAGGGGGGAGGGTAGGTGTGTGGGACAGGGGAGGGGGGGGGAGGGGGGGGGAGGGGAGAGAATGTGAGGAGTCATCGGAGAGAAAGTTGTAGATCTTAATGTGTGAGAATGCTGTTTATAATATAAAGCATTTGTGTAATGCTCTTTATAATATAAAGCATTTGATATAAAGAATTTGTGTAATGCTGATTATGATATGAAGCATTTGTGTAATGCTGTTACAAATATAAAACGGTTGTGTGTGTCTTATTTTACTAAGTACATGGGCTCCAACTCTCACGTTCACTTGTATACATGTATACACGAGTGGGCTTTTACCTGTATGACCATTTTTACTCCCACCATGTAAGCAGTCACACTCCAATTTCCGGGAAGGAGTTTGTGTGAGTGCGTGTGTGTGTGTGTGCTGATGGTGTGGGAAGGAGGTGTGGGGGGGAGAAGTGAGAGGTCATTGAGGGTCTGAGTGTATGAGAATGCTGTTTATAAACGCATAAAGTCAGTTTGTGCGTGTATGTGTGTGCTGGTAGAGAGACAGGATATGTCCAGTAAGCAAAGGTTTTGTCAGGGAATGAATCAGTCGATCAACCATTCAGTCTTTTCAGGTAAAAAAAAAAAAAAAATAAAAGTACTTCTAATGTGGTTAACATTGATTATGAATTTGCAGGAAAAGAAATCTGTCAGCATTCTTTTTTCTTTCTCTGTCTTCTCCATTCCCCCTACCCTCCCACCCCCACCCCTAAACCCTCATTTTTAATGAGTGGAAGGAGTTTGACTAGTAGGTTACTGACGAGATGTTTAGATTTTAATAGTTGATTTTCTAAAATGGTATCAAACGATTCAGTGGTATACATGTATTGAATCAGTCAGCATTGTTTCCCTTTTTGTCTGTGATTTTCAGTTCCTCCTGTCAGAGTTTCAGCGGCTCCTGGCGTTTGAGAGTGAAGGGGACGTGAGGGAGTTCTGTTCTTACTACGGCCTCCAGGCAGATGGTGCAGACTTGTTACTGGATCGGTCCGCCTTCGTGGAACCAGAGACCTCGCTGCCCTTGTGGCGAGCCGAGGGGCTGGTGGAGTCCAAACGCTTTGGGTCTGTCGGAGAGGTAGGGGCAGAACTGGTGGCGAAAACTTGGGCTTTGTGTGTCTTGGTGCGGTCAAGTCCCCAAATGCATGTTTTATTGTGGGGAAGCTGTTTGCCGCTTGTGTGTGGTGGGGTGCTTGTGAGTGTATGTGCATTCGTCTGTGTGTATAGTGTGTGTTGCATGGATGTGTTTTCTAGAGGGTATCATGGATGGGTGGGTGGGTTTCCCAATTGTGCGATTGTTTTCTGGCACATGTTTTTGTGGGAAGTAGGGGGCATTATGGAGGAGGGAGGGGAGAGGAGGGGTGTTTTCTGGCACATGTTTTTGTGGGGAGTAGGGGGCATTATGGAGGAGGGAGGGGAGAGGAGGGGGGAACGGAAATATAAATGATTTGAGCAGTATTTCTGGAAAAATGTAGCTATATAAATGTCCATTATTATTATTATTATTGTGTATCTTTGTACACAATGTGTGGGATTAGTTATTTGAAAAAAAAAGAAAAAAAAAAGATCAAACGCTTCTTCAGTCCACACAGAGCAGGAAGTGGTATGGATGGGGGTGATGATGGCAGATGGTTGATGTGCTGACTACCTGTGAATGAGCTAAAGACTGTGAAGCAATGCAAGCAGATATCACAATTGCTCGAATACTCTCCAGGTGGAAGTTGTACAGAAGAACATCAAAAGGAAAAAGCTGGTCAATTTTGCATCCTAAGTGGAGGTTCCCATTTGTCTGAATATATTTGGGGATTTTTTTTTTGTGTTATTCTTAATGCTTGGACAGAAATAACCATTTGTGACCTACCATAAAACTGATCCGTAGTTTTCAAATTTTCATGTTTCTGAAAGATGCTCTTGACATTCAAACAGTGAGGATTGTTTTGAAATTAGAGACATAGAGTACATGGGTGACATTCCTTTGACTAAACCCATTCAAAAAAAAAAAAAAAAAAAAAGTTCAGGGAAAATTAGTGTGAACATTTGATACATTATTAGGAAGAAACTAAACTTATTTCAAAAGCAAGGCAATTTTTTTTTTTTAATCAATGTTATTTATATTTTCCATCATAGTATTTGACAAGTGACTGTGTAAACATAAGGTACCTGAATCCCAAATATGGCCTCCACCAAGCGTACATTACTTCAATGGAACACAAACACACACACACACAGTGACACACGCACAAAAAAAAAAAAAAGAAAAAAAGAAAAAAAAGAAAAAAAGCCTTGTTGCTCCATTGTATAATTTTCAGTGTTGATACTTTCATGCTACTTCATGGATGGGAGTAGTTTCATATTATAATGATATGGATTTCCATATTGGCATTCAGGCAGATTTTTGTCTTCTTCATTTTACCTGAGTGCCCCCCCACGACCCCCCAACCCGGCCGCATACTTTTCAGCATAGCAAAAACCAGTCACTCCCAACCCTCGCTAGTTTTTATTGGCATGTTTTTGGATTGCAAGGTGATCAACGGAGGACCTCTTCAGGCGGTCAGTCTGCCCACTCCTCAGTGCAGCTTTGATGAGCAGGGTCGCTTCATTGGCAGTCTGGAGGGTCTGGTTGATGATGGTGGTAAGTGTTGTTTCTTCTTCTTCTTATTCGCAGAGATATCAATTGTTCAGATTTTGACGTATTTTGTTACGCTTGATCACAGTTTGTACCGACATAATGCCACTGTCAAAATTGTTCCGATGAGTTTATTTTCAACTATGATAATAATAATAATACCAATGAATATTTGGACGCCCTATCTCCAGAGAGCCCAGAGTGTTTTCAAATACAATTATACATACATACATTGATGCAGATACACTTCATAACATTCATTTGCTTATATGCATCACAAAATAAACAGGTTACACACACACACACACACACACACACACACACACACACACACACACCAGGCATTCATACTGATACAGCCCCATTCCTCACCACCCACCAACAGTCGCACACAGATGCACAGGGTGGGAAAACTAATCATAACAACTGTGGAAAAGGTGAGTTTTGAGAGCTGATTTGAATGAGGACAAAGACTGAACATATTGGACAGAATAAGAGAGTTTGTTCGAGATGACAGGTCCACTGAAAGAGAAAGCGCGTTCCCCATGGAGTTTCTTTTGCCAACATAGCATGGTCACATGCTTTTCTGTTGTAACATTACCCAGACGCTCTAGACCTATCGATCACGAGGCCAGGGCAGTCACTACTAACCTTGGTCTTAGGTGATGATGCTCAGCTATTCACATGCATGTTTACATTGAATTAGCATTGAGTGGACCAGTCAGCTTTATCATTTGCCCGCAGAAGAAAGAACGTGGCTGAATCAAGTTGCGACTCAGTCAAACAGCGGTCTGTGCCACTTAGATAAAATGTATGTTTGCAGATGTGGTTTGGAGTCTGAGTGTTCATAACAAATTCAGAATGTTCCTATCAGATTTCCTGATTGTTGACACAAACACTTGAGAGGGGTTGGCATCTATGTATTTGCCTTTTCACAGTGTCAGTCCAGCATGTCTGATGAATAATGTCCTCTGGTAAGTGTAGTTGTCACAAACCCAAAGGGGGTAAGGAGGAATGATGGCCAAGCACTTCCATGGGATTCACACACACACACAAATTAACACTTTGAGGTGTAAATAACAAAAATATCAAACTTTATTTAACTGCACAGTAAACAACATGAGACAATTACTTAACACAGACTAAGTACATAAAGAGAGAGAATATAAGAGAAAGAGGAAAGAGTAAAGAAATGTCCTGAATACAGAAAATTGAGGAAAAGGAAAGGACTCATTCAGAAAGCATCCTGTCACCACCGGAGCCTGGCTCACCCTACTGAAAAACGTTCACGCGTGCTCATTCTCACCTCCCTAAAACTGACCATCACCAACTACATGTGCATCTCAAACGCCACAGCTAACAGAAGCAGCACACACAACACGCACAAGGCAAATATATCCAGTCACTCCTGTGACAGTTGTTCTTTTTTAAACATTTTTATTGATTTTAATTGGTCAACATTTTGCACAAAGTAAAAACTCGGAAAATGATAGAAAACATTAAAAAATATATATATATATATCATTTCTTACTATGATTCAGTTTGATTTCAGTGCACCCCCCAAAACGGAGTATGGCTGCCTACATGGCGGGGTAAAAACGGTCATACACGTAAAAGCCCACTCGTGTGCATACGAGTGAACGTGGGAGTTGCAGCCCACGAACGCAGAAGAAGAAGAAGAAGATTTCAGTGCGCATAAGTTCAAATGCGAGGCAAACACAATGTGAAAAAAACGAAGAAACGAAAACAGGTCAACAGCGGGGAAAAAAAGATGTCCACAAAAACATAGATAAAAGACAGTAGAAAAAATACTGAGGGTTTTCTAGTTTGCCATTATTTGGTGCATTTTGTGAAGTGTTGTTGTTTTAGTCGTTAGAATGCTGCTCTTTTAGTTGATGGTAAATACATTCAGGGTTTTGAATCAAATAAGATTTGTGTAATGCCTGTTAATAGAATCTTGATAGTTCTTGTTGTTATGTATGCTGGTCTTGAATGAAATGCTCTTGTATAGGCTGTTATTGTATTTTGTTAATGATCGTAATGATCTGTTGGTTTTTTTTTTCAGCTTTGTATGGTAAATACACAAAAGAAACATTTGCCTGCCTATCATTTTTTGCCTGTGCATTTATACTTCATTGATTTGCATGTCAAACGCCACAGCCAACATAGGCATTAATGTATATTTCATTGATTATGTGTTTTACATTGCAAAGACTTGCATACAATACAGAGAACAGTATGAAACAAACAATATAAAACAAACAGTAGCATCCACGAGAGAGAGAAAGACAAAATAAAATAAAAAGTGATATATAAAAAACACACCAAAACAGCGACAACAACAACATCAACAAATACAGAAAAAAAAACAAAAAAAAACTTGTCTAATCATTCAATCAATCAATGTTTTCACATTATTGTTTGCAGTAATCATGATGATTTAAGATGACATTAACTCTCTCCATACGAACGGCGAAAGAGACGACGTCAACAGCGTTTCATCCCAATTACCATCATCAAAATATTGCAAGCGGAACGCTCTTATACTGAAGAGGTGAATGTTGACAAAGAATACCACAATTCTGACGACGGAAGGCTAAAGGTTGGGTCATTCAGACACCCACTGGACATCCGAGGGGTCTGTGTAGAGGAGAAGAGAGGACTGGCCGTACTGAGTGAGTTAATAATAGAGACCAGTTGTAACATCACAATAGCATCAGTTATGTCAGCTGTTACGGTAATGGCATCAAGGATGAGGCGAAAGCAAGTGGTAGCATTATAATATCATAATAAGGACAATACACTCTCTTAGTTAAAACTTTTTTTTTTCATTACACAGTAATCTCACGCAGGAGGAAGGTGGCAGAATGGTCAAGACTGAAGACACTCATAGTCATATGCCAGTAATGTGTTCAGGATGGTCTGGGTTTGATTCCTGCTCCCACCATTTCTCCCAGGTTTGACTGCAAAGTCAAACTGAATGTCTAGTCATTCGGATGAGACAAGGAACGGAGGTCCTGTTTGCAGCACGCACTTCACGCACTGAAAAAGAACTCACAGCAGCAAAAGGGTTGCCCTCTGGCACAATTCTGCAAAAAGAAATCCACGCTTGATAGATACACAAATGAATACACAGCCACTAAAGGCATGACTAAGGGTGCTGGGTTATGCTGGCTGGTCTGGCATAGATGCGATTGTAGTGTATATGGATTTCTCCCAACAGCAGTGACACCTCCCTGGGAAACTGGAACTGAAAGCCAATCTCACACATCTTTGCCACATCTTTGTCTTTTCGTCTAATATCACTTACAGTGAAAAGACGTTAAACTAAAGAACGAACGAACGAATCTTTGCCACAATGGCTGTGTGTGTGTGTGTACAGGTCAAGAGGCCCAGGACAAAGTGAAGCCGTTTGCAGTGAAGGCCGCAGCAAAGCCTCCCCAGCTGCAGCCCAGTCCTTTACTGCCACAGACCAATGTCACCAGCAGTGCTGCTGTACCTGGGGGTGACGTGTCTGCTGTCAGCAGCAGCAGCAGTGGCCAGGCATCAGTGTCTGGTGACGCTGCTGACGGGAAGCAACAGTGGAAGCCTAGTAGCGAGGTATGGGTTTGGTTGTTTTTTTCCTCTTTCGTATTGTTGTCAATGGTAGGAGTAGTAGTATTGTTATAGTCATTAATAACAGTGTTATTCTTATTACTATCGTCATAATTATTGGTATTATTAATGTACTTGTAGTTTAATAGTAGTAGTAGTTGTAGTATTTTGTTATTATTGTTAATTTTTATTATTATTATTATTATTGACTCACTTGTGTAAACAAAGTGAGTCTATGTTTTAACCCAGTGTTCGGTTGTCTGTGTGTGTGTGTGTGTGTGTGTGTGTCCATGGTAAACTTTTACATTGCCATTTTCTCTGCAAATACTTTGTCAGTTGACACCATATTTGGCATAAAGATAGGAAAAATTCAGTTCTTTCCAGTCATCTTGTTTAAAATAATATTGCACTTCTGGAATGGGCACAAAAAAATTTAAAAAAGAAGCCAAATTATATGCAAACTGAATTTACTGTTATTTTATTTTATTTTTTTTTATTCTCTAAACTTGGCACTTTGATCTGATATTCTGACACAGCATCAAGAGCAGTCATTTTTTGTTTAAACAGGAACTTCTTTTGCTAAGCATGGAAGTTATATTCCTGGTTCATGACTTTGGTGTAGATAGTAAAAAAAAGAAATTAATCTGTAATTAATGCTAGGGGGGTTAATTGGCCATTAAACTGATCTTTCTCATCTTAAACATTACATTTTGAAGTATTTCTCAGTACATAAAAAGCTTGTGTGTTTTACTCTCAGTGTACAGGGCTATCACTATGTTCATTCGCCCAAGTGGTCTTTTTCGGAAAATACTAAAATCAATACTACAAGTGGAGTTATAGATCTACTGGCTGAGCCCTGAAGGTCATGGGTATTCAAAGCACGTGCTCATATTTCTCGCAAACGCGAAGGGCGCCATTTTGTTTCAAGTAGTTGACCAATCCAATCCAATATTCAGTTGACATTACACGATAACATGTGATGGAAAGTTGGAGAAGGAGACAGTTAAATATTTATTCAGGTTGGTAGTAGTGATTTCAGTGCGTATGTTTGTGTATATTGTTGATTCTTTAATTCACCAGCAACATCTTTTTGCTAAGAGATAAACTATGTATGCGTGCATGTATGTGTGTGAAACAGCTGTTGCACAGTATTTGCCATATTAACCAGTGATGGCACCTTAGAAATTTGTAAAAAAAATGCCTTTTTTTTCTTCTTCAATAAGAAATGGTGCTTTCAATGAGAAGAGAATAATGCACCTGTGAATATTTCTTCTTTCTCATAGAGTGAGCTTAACCTGAATGTGTGTTTGAATTCTTTCACTGCATTGTTCTTTGTCGTTTTTTTCTTGAACCATTGGTTTGAATTCTTTCACTGCACTGTTTTTTCTTGAACCATCGGTTTGAATTCTTTCACTGCATTGTTTTTTGTTGTGTTTTTTCTTGAACCATCGGTTTGAATTCTTTCACAGCTTTGTTCTTTGTCGTGTTTTTTCATGAACCATCGTTTTGAATTCTTTCCCTGCATTGTTCTTTATGGTGTTTTTTCTTGAACCATCGGTTTGAATTCTTTCACTGCATTGTTCTTTGTCGTGTTTTTTCATGAACCATCGGTTTGAATTCTTTCCCTGCATTGTTCTTTATGGTGTTTTTTCTTGAACCATCGGTTTAAATTCTTTCACTGCTTTGTTCTTTGTCATTTTTTTCTTGAACCATCGGTTTGAATTCTTTCACTGCATTGTTTTTTGTTGTGTTTTTTCTTGAACCATCGGTTTGAATTCTTTCACTGCATTGTTTTTTGTTGTGTTTTTTTCTTGAACCATCGGTTTGAATTCTTTCACTGCTTTGTTCTTTGTCGCGTTTTTTCATGAACCATCAGTTTGAATTCTTTCACTGCATTGTTCTTTTATCATGTTTTTTCTTGAACCATCGGTTTGAATTCTTTCACTGCTTTGTTCTTTGTCATTTTTTTCTTGAACCATCGGTTTGAATTCTTTCACTGCATTGTTTTTTGTTGTGTTTTTTTCTTGAACCATCGGTTTGAATTCTTTCACAGCATTGTTCTTTGTTGTGTTTTTTCTTAAACCATCTCAGGTGCTGAAGACCATCGCTCGAGACCTCTTCTTTGAGGTGATCGACCAGCATGCCCGTGAGGTGGCCCAGTCGGTGATCTCTGCACAGACCGTTATGCGCACGTGTGAAGCTGACATCGCATCAGAGATGACTTTATCTGTCGTGGCAGACCTAGCCCGGTAATTTGTCTGAAACGGTGACTGTGGGGTGCAGTTGAAAATTTTGTTTGATGTCCCGTCACACGTTTGTGATCGTAAACATTTTGCAAAAGAGTACATGTATTAATTTTCACATTTGAATGTTGACGTTTAAGAGGTAGGGAGGAGGAATGTGGTAGAATGGTTAAGACACTCATCTACCAACACAGAGTCCATGAGGGTCTGGTTTCGAATCCTGCTCTTGCCCTTTCTCCCAAGTTTGACTGGAGAATCAAACGGAGCTTCTAGTCATTCAGTTGAGATGATAGACAGAGGTCCTGTGTGCAGCACGCACTTGATGCACTGAAGCAGAACCATTGGCAATGAGAGTGTTGTGCTCTGGCAAAATTATGTAGAAAAAAAAATCCACTCTATGTACACAAAATATATTTTAATTACACATACTTAACCGTGACCCAACTAGTGCAGACTCCGGCAGGGGTCTGACATTCCTGTCCTGTGCAAACTACTATCCGCCTATGCGGAGAAAACAAAACTGTGGCCGAGCAATTCCTTTATGCATGCACTCAAGGCATGGCTAGGGCGTTTGGGTTATGCTGCTGGTCAGGCATCTGCCTAGCAGATGTGGTGTAGTGTATATGAATTTGTCCAAACGCAGTGACGCCTCCTTGAGAAACTGAAACTGACACTTAAAAGGTAGGAGAGGAAGGAGGGTGGTGAATGTAGACGTTGACTGTGATTTGAAGAATTTGATATATTCTGTGTTGTTGTTGTGTGTTCATGCAGGAGTTATTGTTGGAGATTTATGAATGCCAATGCTTGCACGTACACTCATACACAAACACAAAAACACATTCTAACACATGCACATACATACAAATCTGACATTCATGAATGTGCTGACATTCCACTCAGATCAAAATCTTTCAGATGTCATCTTTGATGTTCATTCAGATAAGTGTTTCCACAAAAAGTGAAACCTTTCAGACAGTAACTTCAAAGTGCCTGTTATAGTGGTGTGCCTTCTTTCTGACAGTAACTTCAAAGCACCTGTTTTAGTGGTGAGCCTTCTTTCAGACAGTAACTTCAAAGCACCTGTTTTAGTGGTGCGCCTTCTTTCAGACAGTAACTTCAAATTGCCTGTTGTAGTGGTGTGCCTTCTTTCAGACAGTAACTTCAAAGACCCTGTTTCAGTGGTGCGCCTTCTTTCAGACAGTAACTTCAAAGACCCTGTTTTAGTGGTGAGCCTTCTTTCAGACAGTAACTTCAAATTGCCTGTTTTAGTGGTGCGCCTTCTTTCAGACAGTAACTTCAAATTGCCTGTTTTAGTGGTGCGCCTTCTTTCAGACAGTAACTTCAAAGACCCTGTTTTAGTGGTGCGCCTTCTTTCAGACAGTAACTTCAAAGACCCTGTTTTAGTGGTGCGTCTTCTTTCAGACAGTAACTTCAAAGACCCTGTTTTAGTGGTGCGCCTTCTTTCAGACAGTAACTTCAAATTGCCTGTTTTAGTGGTGCGCCTTCTTTCAGACAGTAACTTCAAATTGCCTGTTTTAGTGGTGTGCCTTCTTTCAGACAGTAACTTCAAAGCACCTGTTTTAGTGGTGAGCCTTCTTTCAGACAGTAACTTCAAAGCGTTTGTTTTAGTGGTGAGCCTTCTTTTCAGACAATTGACCGCTGACAGTAACTTCAAAGCACCTTTCAGACCAGCCAGCACTGACAGCAGCTTCAAAGCACCAAGTTTTAGTGGTGAGCATTCTTTCACACAGGTGAGCACTGACAGTTATTTCAAAGCACTTGTTTTAGTGGTGAGCCTTCTTTCAGTCAAGTGAGCAGGGAGGTGTTGGAGGCGGAGACAGTGCGACACAACCAGCTCCTGGCGGCAGAGCAGCAGGAGAGGGAGACCCGTGTGGCCGCTGACGTCCTGACCTCCGTCGTCAACACCTGTGTGGAGGAGCAGGCTGAGGAGATTGCGCTGGAAGAAATCAGGTGAGTCTGGTGTGATGACAGGTCTTCTTCAGCAGTGTCTTTCTGGAAGGGTATATCCGTTTCATTGCTCGGCTACTAGTAGTCACACGATGTATGGTGGCATTGTTGCCTAAGTTCAGGGAGGTGGGAGGCCAGAGAGAGAGAGGAACAGTTAACATGATACAATACTGAAGTCACATGATCTGTTCCTAAATTCAGGGAGGGGAAGACCAGAGAGAAAGAGGAACAGTTTATATAATACAGTACTGAAGTCACATAAGTCGCATAGTTACAGTGGAGTGATGGCCTAGAGGTAACGCGTCCGCCTAGGAAGCGAGAGAATCTGAGCGCGCTGGTTCGAGTCATGGCTCGGCCGCCAATATTTTCTCCCCCTCCACTAGACCTTGAGTGGTGGTCTGGACGCCAATCATTCGGATGAGATGATAAACTGAGGTCCCGTGTGCAGCATGCACTTAGCGCACGTAAAAGAACCCATGGCAACAAAAGGGTTGTTCCTGGCAAAATTCTGTAGAAAAATCCACTTCGATAGGAAAAACAAATCAAACTGGACGCAGGAAAAAATACAAAAAAAAAATGAGTGGCATTGTAGTGTAGTGACGCGCTCTCCCTGCGGAGAGCAGCCTGAATTTCATAGAGAAATCTGTTGTGATAAAAAGAAATACAAATACAAATAAAATACAAATAATCTATTCCCACATTCAGAGAGGCGGAGGCCAGAGAGAAAGAGGAACAGTTTACATAATACAATACTGAAGTCACAGAACCTATTCCCACATTCAGGGAGGGGGAAGGCCAGAGAGGAGGAGGAACAGTTTACATAATACAATACTGAAGTCACAGAACCTATTCCCACATTCAGGGAGGCGGAGGCCATGGAGGAGGAGGAGCGCCGGGAGCGCTGCACACTGACCGTCCAATCAGAACTGCTGCTGGAGGTGGTGGGGGAGGTGGCGGGGGGTGTGGCGGACGAGGTTCACCAGACGGACGTTGTGGCCCGCCTGCAGCTGCTGGCCGACCTGCAGAGAGCTGTGGAGCTGAGGAGGGCCAGTCAGTGGCTGGCCGTGTGGAGGAAGGTGGGTGGGGGGTGTGGAGGTGTGTGGGTGGTGGGTGTCGGTTGGGCTGTGTGGGTGGTGGGTGTCTGTGGTTGTGGGATGGATGGGTAGCGCCCTGTAGAAAGTGGCGGAGTTGAGGAGGATCAGTCAGTGGCTGGCCTTGTGGAGGAAGGTGGGTGGGGTATGTGTGTTGGGGTGGGTGGGTGTCTGTTGAGCTGGGTGGGTGGTGGGTGTCTGTGGTAGTAGAATGGGTTGGTAGTGGTGACCTGCAGTAAGTGGTGGACTTAAGGACCAGTTGGCCGTGTGGAGGAAAGTGGGTGGTGGTGTAGGGATTGGTTGGTGGGTGTCTGTTATGTGTCTGTGGATGAGTTGGGTTGGTTGGTGACTGTGTATGTGAGAGAGAGAGAGAGAGAGAGTGTGTGTGTGCGTGTATGATAGCTTCTTACAATGTAATGATATATATATTTTTTTGTTTTGTTTTTGTTTTTTGCCAGGGGTGCTTGTTCACATACATGTGTTCATTAAAAAAAAACTCAGCATAATCAAGACTTTTCCTTTGTTTTCTAACTCACCTACAAGGTTTGTGTGGTTATTGCCAGTGCAAACAGTATTATACCATAATTTGAACCAGACATCCCACTGGTTTTTGTTGTTGCTGTTGTTGTTTGTTTTGCTTGTCTTGTTATTCATTTTATCAATTTACTTTTTAACCAGGCTTTGAAGCTCCGCCAACGTCAGAAGAGAGCCATGCTGGACTTTCCTTGTGCACCACCCATGCAGACACCCAGTCTGCGTCTTCAGAGCATGTACCCTGATCGTCCGGATCATGTGTCTCCTTTGCAGCCAGGCAAAGCAGCTCTCCTTGTCAATCACAGGTGAGCATCACATTCAGCAGTCTCTCAAAGGCAGGCATGCCTTCCGTTACTGAGGGCCTGTGGATATTTGCTGCATGTCCCAGGAAATAAAAATACTCGACCGTAAAATTTTTCTTTCCAAAGTATCTAGTGGGTACATGTGTACCCTTAGATGGCTTTCCGACCATTGCTGAAGACTTACAGAAATGCTGCTGAATATTTCTGAAGCCACTTCGAGAAAAGCCGGAACTGTCCGAACGGTACGGAAGCCATTTGTGAAAGTCCGTTCGATTTCCGTCACCAGCGAAGTAACTTTGGCAAGACAAATATGCAGGCGGATAAGCACCGACTTTATGAACATTTTTTTCCATGTTTACAACCATTGCTTCTTGCTGTCAGACGACTGCTGTACGTTTGCTGTGATGTTCCTGAAAATAATATCCTGTCCCTGATTCTGTGTGTTGTTCCTGAAAAGCAAATTCGGGGTTAGCAGTGCCTGCAAAAGGCTGAACTGAATTAATTGTTCAGATGAAAGTTTCAGGCAGCTGTGTTTCCAGAAAATGGTTTGTACTTAAAAAGCTGTTGGTGACAAGCCTTGTGTGTTCACTGATTACAAGCTCTCTGATTTTTAGAATTATACAAAATTTTAAAATGTTTATTTTAATAAATCTTTCGTTGTTCACTGTCTCATTTCCATCCCTCTCTCCTATTTTCGGCGCTGTCTTTTTTACCATTGGCTCTAGTGCTGAGATTTTAAACTCAGGTTTGGTTTTTTTGAGAGTGTTGGTGTGTAAATTGATAGTTTTGTGTGCTTTGTTGGTATGATTTTGTAAATGGTAAATATTTACTTCTTAAAGGGTTGTAATATGCAATGTTATGGTGAAGTTTAGGATGGGGGAAATGTTGTTTCTGATATTACCATGTATTGTTGTTGGCTTTTTTCTATCACATGTCTCCAGTCTTTGTCATTATTGATAAATATCTTGCTGAAAGCGAGTGGCACATAAACATTGAATCTGTCGTTACTCTCTCAGGGTGCAGATGACTTTGATGAGCCCTAGAGTCGGAGCTGTGCTTGCTCACATTGATGGCTCACCTATGTATTGTATTTTCTCGTCTGCCGTTATTGATGAATATTTTGTTTAAAACAAGTGGTACTGAAAAGTTGGACCCGTCATTACTCTTTCAGGGCACAGATGACTTTGTTGAGTCCCTTTGAGTCAGAGCAGCATTCGCTGACACTGACGGCTCACCTTTGAATTGTATTTCCCCCAGTCATTGCCATTATTGACCAACATTCGCTGAATGTGAGCAGCACTGAAACGTTGAGTCAGAGCAGAGCGCACAGATGTTGACGGCTTATCCGTCCATTGTATTGTCTCCACTCATTGCCATTATTGACAAACATATTTTGAATTTGAAACGTTGGATTCTGTTTTGATTCTTTCAGGGTGCGGATGACTTTGCTGAGTCCCTTTGAGTCGGAGCAGCATTCACTGACATTGATGGCTCACCTGTCCATTGTATTGTCTCCACTCATTGCCATTATTGACAAGCATTCACTGAATGAAAGTGGAACTGACACGGATATGGTTTAAACTCTTTCAGGGCACGGATGACTTTGCTGAGTCCCTTTGAATCGGAGCAGCGTTCGCTGACATTGACGGCTCACCTGTCACTGGCCTCGCTGATGAGCAGCCTTCAGCGCATACGGGCCTGGCAGCCCCTCAATCTGGGCCGGCTTCTGAGGGGGCCCCTGAACATGGCTATTCAGCAGTGGCCCCGGTGTTTCGTTAATGGTGGGTTACACTGCACAACATGCAAGGGGGTGGTTTTGTTTTTGTTTTTTTTGTTTTGTTTTGTTTTTTGTTGCAAAGTTTACAGTGATTTGTGTCTTGTGTGCTACTGGCATTTAATTGTCCATTTGTATTATTATTTTCTGAAATGTTTTATTTAGATTTTTTTTTTTTTTTTTTTTTTTTTTTTTTGGTTCACTTTGTTTTTGTTTTTGTGTGTTTTTGTTTTGTTTTGCTTGAGTAGTTCTAATTTGATGGAACTTCCTACTTCCGTGTGAACTTTTGATGACAGCACTTTGCAGCTTCATTGGTTTGATTAATTTATCTTCCCATCTTCGCTGCCTTGTATAATTATTTAAAGTTTCACCTTCATTTAGGAGGGTTTAAGGAGGGGGTGCGGAGTGGGGGAGGGGCTGTACAACTGATGTAAGTAATGCTGCTGTCTTTTTGGGGGGAAAAAAATGTCAGGCAGTTCGAAATCATATGCTGTGCTCTGTTGTGGGAAATGACATTAGAATAGCACCAAAGCAAACATGATAGTTAATTTCTTCAGTTCACCTTTGACAGTCCACCCTTAAGAAACTGACATGACCCTGCCATCCCTACACCCCCTTCCTTACACATTGCCTAGTTTTGAGACAGTTCAGTGAAAGAAGCATTGAAGCATAGTCAAGAAAGAAGAAAAAAGAAACACACAAATAAATCTGCCTACAAAAAAGCAATGTTGCTGGCTTAAATCAACCCAAGAGCACTTAGAAGAAAATGGCAAGTCATCAATAAATTGTTTTTCCTTTGTGAACTGGAAAATGGTACAATATGTGTGTGTGTGTTTGTGTGTGGTGTGTGTGTGTGTGTCCTTGCAGAGCACAGCCCCCTCAGTGTGCAGTGGAAACTGCTGCTCTCCCTGCCAGGGGAGATGGAGGAGGAGGAGGATGAAGACAAGGAGGGAGACAAGGATGACACCCTGCCAGGAGGACCCTACACACCCAGCCACCTGATGCCCGTGCTGAAACAGTGGCTGTGCACCAAGTTCACGCATGGAGACAGCGGTGCCAGCAGCTCGCCAGATTCTTCCAAGGTGAGGAGGATTTCCCCTCAAGTGCTGGCAGACTGCCAGGACCTCGAGAGCCTTGGCCAAAGCAATGTTTCAGCACATGTAGCTTTTAGAGGCATTTGATTGGCTAAGAGCGGACCGGGCAAGACGGGTCATCTTTTCACTGTGAGCCGCGCGAAATTTGGCCAAGCAGAGCAAACCGATAGGCCTAGTTTGCATCAGTTTGACATGGTAAGTATATGTATCAACAAACATGGAGTATAATACAGACTCCTCCTTTTGATGACACTCACTTGTTTTCCCTCAGCTTCATTTATTTGTACATAAAAAAGGATTTTGAAAAAATCTGGAAACTTGCTCATGCAGTTTTCAGGTTAGATAACGTTATGTCCAGCTGCTTGCAAATATTGATCGTTCTGAAGCTGATGTTACTACTCTGAAAATAACTGTTGGGAACTGTGTCACTGTTCTCTGAAGCTGTATGTGTAGCTCCTCTCTCTCTCTCTCTCTCTCTCTCTCAATGTATATATGTAGACATAATTTTGTGTGTGTTTTTTTGCGTTCTAAAAAATTAAGGAAGGCAGTTTAAGTGTTGGTAGTATAATCCTAGCACTTACCAGGGTTTGAAACCTTGATCTGCAGCCTGAATTTTCTCAACTGTTTATTAGACAACTGCTTGACTTCACAGAAATTGATCAAGTTATAATTCACTTTTTACTGGACCACCACTTGACGTCACTGAACTTCATCAAGTTATGACTGATTATTTTTGCAATACTGCCAGCGTTAAAGAGCAGGCATCACACTGGAATCTGAGAGTCAGCACTGACTGATGTACATGATTGCAGAGAAACATACTGAGCCAGTACAGCATCGAAGTGGCAAGCAACACCGCGGCTCCTCCCAAGCTCCGAGTGGGCGTCTGTGTGCGCACCGTTCCGGAGTTTGGCAGGAGAGGGAAAAAGGAGCAGCCCACTAGAGAGCAGAGTCTGTCAGTCACCAAGGGAACCAACGCCATCTTGTTTCTGTTGCCCCATGCCGACACCTCTGATGATGTAGGATTTGTTTCTGTTGTCCCATGCCAACACCTCTGATGATGTAGGACTTGTTGTTGTTGTTGTTTCTGTTGTCCCATGCCCACACCTCTGATGATGTAGGAGTTGTTGTTGTTGTTGTTTCTGTTGCCCCATGCCGACACCTCTGATGATGTAGGATTTGTTGTTGTTTCTGTTGTCCCATGCCAACACCTCTGATGATGTAGGAGTTGTTGTTGTTGTTTCTGTTGTCCCATGCCGACACCTCTGATGATGTAGGAGTTGTTGTTGTTGTTTCTGTTGTCCCATGCCAACACCTCTGATGATGTAGGACTTGTTGTTGTTGTTGTTTCTGTTGTCTCATGCCAACACCTCTGATGATGTAGGACTTGTTGTTGTTGTTGTTTCTGTTGTCCCATGCCGACACCTCTGATGATGTAGGAGTTGTTGTTGTTGTTTCTGTTGTCCCATGCCGACACCTCTGATGATGTAGGAGTTGTTGTTGTTGTTTCTGTTGTCCCATGCCAACACCTCTGATGATGTAGGACTTGTTGTTGTTGTTGTTGTTTCTATTGTCCTATGCTCATACCTCTGGTGATGTAGAACAAGTAGTTTTAAATTTTGATTGTTTGGACAATATTCGTCTTGAAATGAGGTTGCTGTTTGTTTTGGGGGAGGAGGTGGGGGATTGTTTTTTTTTTTGTTTTTTTTTTTTTCGATAATGCAAGTTGTTAATCATGAAATTAACCAGAATAACTTGATTAGAGAAATCAGATGTGGTTATGTCTGTGATACATAGATATTACAAACAGAACAGTGAAATTTGGAATACAATGTATATATAACAAAATCAAACTCAAAAGCAAGCGCAATAAAAATATCATCTTTCTACTAAAAACACATGCAAGCACACACACACACACACACACACACACACACACACACACACACATATATATATATATATATATATATATATATATATATATATATATATATATATATATATATATATATATATATATATATATCTGCTTGCACACTTGCATGCTCCCAAATTAAGTAGTTTTTTTTTTCTACATTGATTGTTTTCAGCTGAAAACCTGTAGCCAATTGACCATTTAGCCAAAATTAATGATATGTATACTCACTGAAATAATACAGTTCAAATGATAATTGTGAATGTTCGTGGATCAGGTTTTCATTAAGAATGTTGTATATTTACTTAAGAAAAATTCTCCAGGAAACGGAAGTTGATTTTGGCAACAGGCAAAAATGATAATGGTTCAAGCCACAATTCAGCAATAATTTAATTTCATCATGTAGATGAGGATAAAATGATGCTGACCTACCTACATTTTACTTTGTATGTGTGTATTGTGTGGATTTCTTGAGAGTAACACTTCTCAAAAGAATTACATGTGTGCATGTATGTGTGTGTGTGTGTGTGCATTGCAAGATGCTGCTTTGGGTGCATTCAGGCATTACAAGAGTTTATGTCTGTCTTACATGAAACTAAGCACGCCACCCAAACCTTTTCAGGAATGGTCCTTTCACTCTCTTTTCTCCTCCTCAGACGGTGTGGCTGGCAGCAAGACTAAGACTGGCCCGACTACTGGAAGCCAAACCGGTCGTGCCACCCACCCCTCTTGCTCTCCTCCTGCCTTGCAGACTCGGCACTGCACCCGGGTCCTTGACCGAGGAGGTCACAGCCCGTATGGGCGTTCCCGAGTTCCAGGACCAAGGCCTGGTTTCCGACGCGGCTGTGGTGGAGCTGGCTGTCTGCGAGGGACAGCTGCCGGACACTGCCATTGCGGCCCCTGCTCTCCAGACACAGGTGACTGCTCAGACTGGTCCAGTGCTGCGATAATAATAATAATAATAATAATAATGTACATTTATATAGCACCCTTTCTGTCTAAGAGTTCAGGGCGCTTTACATGAAAGAACAAATTTTCAAATTACATTAATCATTCATGACCACTTTCTCAAAACCCCTCCCTCCTCTGACCCTACCTCCTCTGCCCCCCTACTCTCCCTGTCCCACTCTTCATGCATCCAATATGAGCTGACATTGGAGAAGAAGGAAGATGAGAGTGCTTATAGACAGGTTAAGATAGGTTGTGAGTTGATGCAGTATGTGTGAGAGCTGCAGGAGATGGCGGAGGAGGGGTGTGGTTAAAAAGTGAGAGGGTAGGGGAGAGGATGTATGGGGTGTGGTGTGATGTGAGTGGGTGTAGTACGGTGAGAGCTGCAAGAGATGGTGGAGGAGTTGGGTGGTTAAAAAGTGAGAGGGTGGGGGAAGAGGATGATAGGGGTATACTGTGAAGTGAGTGGGTGGAGTATGGATGACAGTTGCAAGAGATGGTGGAGGAGGTGTGTGGCCCGTGGGTGGGGTGGTTAAAAAGGAAGTGGGGAAAAGAATGAGTGGGGTGTGGTGTGATGTGAGTGGGTGTAGTACGGTGAGAGCTGCAAGAGATGGCGGAGGAGGGGTGTGGTTAAAAAGTGAGAGGGTGGGGGAAGAGGATGTTTGGGGTATGGTGTGATGTGAGTGGGTGGAGTACAGGTGAGAGTTGCAAGAGATGGCGGAGGGGTGTGGCCCATGGGTTGGGTGGTTAAAAAGGGAGTGGGGAAAAGGATGTTTGGGTATTACTGTGATGTGAGTGGGTGGAGTACAGGTGAGAGTTGCAAGAGATGGTGGAGGAATAAGGCCGGTGGGTGGGGTGATTGAAAAGGGAGAGGGTGAAGGTATAGGATGTTTGGGGTGTGCTGTGATGTGAGTGGGTGGAGTACGGGTGAGAGTTGCAAGAGATGGCAGAGGGGTGTGGCCCATGGGTGGGGTAGTTTGAAGGGGAGGGGGGAGGGCGACTATGCTTCTGCCGTGATAAACCAAGACGGTGTGTTGATGCCCTGCCGTGTGTGCAGGTGACGGAGGCGGTGAGGTTTCTGGCCTCCAAGCTGCCAGAGCCTGCAGACCTGAGGCGGGAGCGACTGGGGGACCTGGTGGAGGGCACGCTGACCCAGCATTTCTTCACACCTGTGCTGCAGGACCTCCGCTGTCGACTGCACCTCAACAAACTGCACCAGGTGAGAGGATGACTCCTGGGGTGTGGGTTTTGGGGTGGGTGTGGAGGAGGGGTACGTAGGTGTGTGTGTGGGGAGGGGGGTGTGGGGGAGAGGCTGTCTTGTCATGTGTCAGCCTTTATGATAATGATAATTCCCCCTGAAAACATAGTATGGCTGCCTGCATGGTGGCTGTAAAACGATCACAAACGTCAACTCTTTCACCACCATAGGCGACTTTAGTTGACTAGACAGTGCACTGCCACAGGTGACTTTGTGGACATTGAGGGGTCATGTTGAATCTAAGACCATTTTAGAAGGAACTTTGAATTGTGTGGAAATGGACCGGGAGTGTCTTCATCTGTATGGCAAGAAGTTCCACCAGGTGGGTGGGAGGACTGTGAAACTAGGAGGAAGTTTTTTGACGGAAGGACTATGTCCCTGACTGTGTGTGCAGGCCCCCAACACACTGATTGGCCTGTACAACAGTGTGCTGGATCACGTGTGTCTGGCGCTGACCTCCCCTTCCCTGCAGGACGTCTCCTGGCCTGCGCCAGAACTGCAGCTGTCCGCCAGCACACGGCACGGTGGGTACTGCTGCGGATCAGGGGGCGTTGTTTTGTTCACGCCTGGGGACGATTGATAGTGCTCTTTATTTGTTGGTAGTGGTGTTTGTTGTTTTTGTTTGAATGTTTGTCCGAACTCCTGTATAATTTCCTGGGTTTTTTTGTGTTTTTGTTTCTTTGTATTTATTTTTTGTTTAAAAATCATTTTATGTGTCTTCTTTTTTTTTTTTTCAAACGTTTTTTTATATCTGTAAGTCTGCAGACAGGAATGTTTTTGTATTGCTCAAAGTCTGTAGACAATAAGGTGTTTGTATTACCCAAAGTCTGTAGACAATAAAGTATTTGTATTACCCAAAATGTGTAGACAATGAAGTGTAGATATATATTGCCTAAAGCATGTAGACAAGTGTTTGTGTTGCCCAAAGTCTGTAGACAAAGTATTTGTTTTGCCCAAAAGTATGTTGACAGTAAAGTGTTAACTGTATTGCCCAAAGTGTGCAGACAGTAAATTGTTTTGTATTGCACAGGGTGTGTTGACAATAAAAGTGTTTGCATTGTCCAAACTGTGTAGACAAGGTGTATTTCCCAGAGTGTGCAGACAATAAAAGTGTTTGCATTGTCCAAACTGTGTAGACAAGGTGTATTTCCCAGAGTGTGCAGACAATAAAAGTGTTTGTATTGTCCAAACTGTGTAGACAAGGTGTATTTCCCAGAGTGTGCAGACAATAAAAGTGTTTGTATTGTCCAAACTGTGTAGACAAGGTGTATTTCCCAGAGCGTGCAGACAATAAAAGTGTTTGCATTGTCCAAACTGTGTAGACAAGGTGTATTTCCCAGAGTGTGCAGACAATAAAAGTGTTTGCATTGTCCAAACTGTGTAGACAAGGTGTATTTCCCAGAGTGTGCAGACAATAAAAGTGTTTGCATTGTCCAAACTGTGTAGACAAGGTGTATTTCCCAGAGTGTGCAGACCATAAAAGTGTTTGTATTGCCCAAAGCCTTTTGGCAATAAAGTGCTTGTATTGTCCAAAGTGTGTAGACAATAAAGTATTTGTATCAATTGCCAAAGTGTGTTGACAGTAAAGTGTTTGTATTGCCCTAGATCTGCAGATAATAAGTGTTTTTATTCCCCAAAGTCTGCTGGCAGGAAAATGTTTGTATTGACATGGTTTGGTGAAGAAAAGAAGTGAATTTCTATAGCCACACCTGTAGACAATAAAGTATTTGTATTGCCCAATTTGTATGGCTTGAAACATTCTCTAAGAGAAAGATACTGAAACGTCTCAATGGGACTGCGCAGACTGGAACAGCAAGGAGCACCTGGGCGATATCTATGAGCTGGTCAGCAGCTTGCGCTTGCCATGGTTCCACTACAAAGACCCAGCGTCCACAGAGTGGAGTCAGGTGTGCCATGACGTGTGGACCTTTGTCAATGCTGTCGTCAAGAAGCGCTGTGACTCGGCTGTCAGTTTGACTTCCAGGTAAGTTCCAGCAGCTTCAGTTTCAAGGAGGTTCCTTCTCTCCTTCAGTTCCATCTGCCTGGAACAGTTTACCTCATGATCTTCGCCACTCTCCCTCACTTCAGTCTTTTAAAACTGGTCTGAAAACACACCGTTTTGAAAACGCCCATGCATAGACCTTCCATCCCTTTCCAGTGACATTCAGTTATAATCCATGCAGATTTGTGTGTGTGTGTGTGTGTAATCAAGTAATGCAATAGGCGTAATCTTTGAATCTGTTTTATGCTTTTGTGCGTTAAATCATTATTATTTTTTTCTTCCTTTTGTAAATTATTGTGTGTGTGTGTTTAATGTTTATTGTAAAGCGCTTTAGGTGCTCAACAAGTTTTGTGGCGAATGTCTTTTTCCATTGGCGAGTGTTTTTACATGGGGCGAGGGTGGGGGTGGGGGGTGTGGGGGGCGGGACACGTGGGCACTAAAGGTTGTTGTGATATCTGTGTTTCAATTCGTTTGTGAGGCTGTGTTCCACAGGGAGGTTGTGGAGTAAGTGTTGGAAATGTTGAATTGAAGTGGCTCATTTTGTGTGCCTTTGTGGTGGGGTGGGCGTTGTTGTGAGCTGATGTGTGTGTGTTGCTGCACATCTGTAGGGAGACACAGGGGAGGGATGAGGAAGAGAAGGTAAGAGGGAGAGAACAGTGAAATGGTGACTCGAAAGGAGGTCATTTGGGAATACTCCGTTCAGAGAGCATGTCAGTGAGCTTAGTGACACATGCACACACACATGCAGGCACACACACACGTTTTTTCATCTTTCTTTTTTCTCTTGATTTGCTTATTGTCCTTTTTGTACTTCATGCTGGAATGTGTGGGGTCATGCTATGGGCACCCAGAGCTTGGTGCTGGATGTGGGTCAGTGTTTTGCTTTGCTCCGTGGTGGTGCATTTGAAATATGCCCTTGAAATGTTGGTCTTCATGTGTCTGATGTTGTGTGAATATGGATTTGGGGACATGATTTTGCTCTGTGTTGCTTTATTTGCTGCTTTGGGCACATTCGGGCATTACAAGATCCTGCTTTGGGTGCATTCGGGCATTACAAGATGCTGCTTTGGGTGCATTCGGGCATTGCAAGATGCTGCTTTGGGTGCATTCGGGCATTGCAAGATGCTGCTTTGGGCGCAATCTGGCATTGCAAGGTGCTGCTTTGGGCGCAATCTGGCATTGCAAGATGCTGCTTTGGGCGCAGTCTGGCATTGCAAGGTGCTGCTTTGGGCGCAATCTGGCATTGCAAGATGCTGCTTTGGGCACATTCGGGCATTGCAAAATGCTGCTTTGGGCGCAATCTGGCATTGCAAGGTGCTGCTTTGGGCGCAATCTGGCATTGCAAGATGCTGCTTTGGGCGCATTCGGGCATTGCAAGAGTTTATAGTTTAGAATTGAAACTTGTGTTGAAAGGAACCATTTGGAATTTTTTCATCCTCGTCTGGCGAGTGTGACAGAACACCACATGTGTTGTCACACACACACACACACACACACACACACACACACACACACACACACACACACACACACATGTGCATTGTAAGTAAACAAGAGAAACGGATAAAAGCTGAATGGGGATATGAATGCTTTTTTTTTTTGCCTCAAACAAATCACAATTAAGAGATGTAGCGATTGTATTGAACAATAATTTTGACTTTATAGTAAAGAATGTTTTAAGGATATTCATGGAAATTATCTGTTTGTATTCATACTATGGAAAGAGACATCGCATTAGTTGATATTCATGGTCCGAACAGTGATAATCATGTTTTATTTGGAATTAGGAAATCAAATTAAACAATTGGAAGCAGAAACAGTAGTTATTGGAGGTGATTGGAACCTAGTTTTAAACCCACCATTAGATTACAGCAATTGCAAATGTGTTGACAATTGTAAAGCACAAGAAAAAGTTATTGAATTGACAGGTGAACTAGAACTGGTAGATACATGGCGTGAAATGAATCCAGAAACACTATGATTTACATGGAGAAGATCAAACCCACTGCAGCAACACGCACACACACACACACACACACACACAGATAGATATACAGATAGATACATTGTTTCCAGTTTTTGCTTTTTCTTCTTTTTTTCCCCTTCCTTTTTTGCATGTCAGAATTTCCCTCACAGCTGACATGTGTGCATGTAATTTCAGGGTGTCTGGTGTGTTGGTCTTCATTGCTGACATGTGTGCATGTAATTTCAGGGTGTCTGGTGTGTTGGTCTTCATTGCTGACATGTGTGCATGTAATTTCAGGGTGTCTCATGTGTTGGTCCTCACAGCTGACATGTGTGCATGTAATTTCAGGGTGTCTCATGTGTTGGTCCTCACAGCTGACATGTGTGCATGTAATTTCAGGGTGTTTCGTGTGTTGGTCCTCACAGCTGACATGTGTGCATGTAATTTGATGGTGTTTCGTGTGTTGGTCCTCACAGCTGACATGTGTGCATGTAATTTCAGGGTGTCTGGTGTGTTGGCCCTCACTGCTGACATGTGTGCATGTAATTTCAGGGTGTCTGGTGTGTTGGTCTTCATTGCTGACATGTGTGCATGTAATTTCAGGGTGTCTCATGTGTTGGCCCTCACAGCTGACATGTGTGCAAGTAATTTCAGGGTGTTTCGTGTGTTGGTCCTCACAGCTGACATGTGTGCATGTAATTTCAGGGTGTTTCGTGTGTTGGTCCTCACAGCTGACATGTGTGCATGTAATTTCAGGGTGTTTCGTGTGTTGGTCCTCACAGCTGACATGTGTGCATGTAATTTCAGGGTGTCTGGTGTGTTGGCCCTCTCTGCTGACATGTGTGCATGTAATTTCAGGGTGTCTCGCGTGTTGGTCCTCACAGCTGACATGTGTGCATGTAATTTCAGGGTGTTTCGTGTGTTGGTCCTCACAGCTGACATGTGTGCATGTAATTTCAGGGTGTCTGGTGTGTTGGCCCTCTCTGCTGACATGTGTGCATGTAATTTCAGGGTGTCTCGCGTGTTGGCCCACACGTGCCTGCAGTTTGAGAACCTGTGCACCCTGACCCAGAACGAGGACCACTGCACACCCACGTACGTCAACGCCCCATGGACAGACATCGTTGTGGCCTGTGCTGAGTTCCGACTGCAGCGTCTGCATAACTGGAAGGTGTGTAAACGAACAAAATTTTATTTCAAGAGGGTGCGCACAGAGAGAGAGAGAGAGAGAGCGAACAAACAAAATTATGTTTCAAGAGGGTGTGCAGAGAGAGAGAGAGAGAGAGAGACAGAGAACGAATGAATGGATGAACTAACAAATGAACGAACCAAGAATTTTTTATTTCAAGAGGGTAATGGATAAGCATACTGTGCTAGTTTACATCCGGCCCTCTGGTCAAGAAAATTGAAAAAATCCAAAACTTTCACAACAGCAAAATTATCAAAATCATACGTGCATGCACACAATGTATTACAAATATTCATGTACAATACAAAAAAACAAAACAAAACATGAATAAACAATACACAATAGAGACTAGAGATTAGATAGAGAGACCTGGGTTCATCTGCCACAGTGCCAGAAGTTGCAGTCCACAGGGAGCTATTAATATTTAAACACCAGGAGGCCACACATCAGAAGAGACCCTGCAATGCTGCCAAGTCACATTGACTGTGTTCAGTGGTTCCACTTCTGATTCAACATATAATGCAGGACCCCCAGAACCCCAGTACTGGTGACAACAATCGCTTAGTTGCAGAGCCAGACTGAGTGAGCACCCCCTCTGGAGTGGAGACCACAACCTAGTCTTCCTGACAGCCCCACCATGAATCTACAGTCACCAAAGATACTTAGAATAATTTAATTGTGCCTTCCCTCGGTCAGAGACAAGTAACATTTTACATGTATGACCATTTTGCTTATTTATCCCACCATGTAGACAGCCATACTACATTTTTCGGGGTTGTGCATATTGGGTGTCCCAGAAAAAGGATATTTGCTGCATGTCCTGGAAAAATAAAAATCCAACCGTAACATTTTTTCCCAAAGTATCTAATGGGTACAAGTGTACGACCATTGCCAAAGACACTTCGTTAAGACCTACGGAAATGCTGTCGAATATTACCGAAGCCACTTCATGAAAAGCGGGAACTGTCCGAACAGTACCAAAGCCATTTTATGAAAGTCTGTTCAGTTTCCGTCACTGTGTTGTACACAGTACAAATAAAGGTAAGCCTACATTTTTTCCATGTTTACAGCCATTGTTTCTGACTGTCAGACGACTGCTGTACGTTCGCTGATAAGTTCCTGAAAATAATACAGTCATCTGAACGTTTGCTGATAAGTTTCTGAAAATAATACCCTGTCCCTGATTCTAATGTGTGTTGTTCCTGAAAAGCAAATTTGGAGGTAAGCATGCCTGGTTGAATGATGTACACAATGTGTGCCTTGCAGGACGAAGAGGAGGACGTTGGTGGGGATGTGGAGGTGTTGTTTGAGGAGGAGGACCTGGAGGAGTTTGAACCCCCTGCCTCCTGGGTTCAGGCTCTGCTGGACACCGAGGACCCAGGTCAGCCCTTGTTCACACCTGTAGTGCGCATGATTACATGTAGGCATTAGTGTTAGGCTGAAGGCGGGAGTTTTCTTACACAAAACAATCACATGTGCACTTGGATAATTATGTTTGTTGTGTGTGTAGGTAACACGGAACAGTTACATATGCACTCAGACATGTTCTTGTAAGTGATGGCAGCACAAAACAGTCACATGTGAACTCGGACATGTTTTTTGTGAGTGTAGGTAACACACAAACAGTTACCTGTGCACTTAACATGTTCTTTTAAGTGTTTATAGCACAAAACAGTCACATGTGTACTGAGACATGTCTGTGTAAGTGTAGGTAACACAAAAAAAGTCACATATTCACGTAAGACATGTTTTTATGAGAGGAGGAAGTAACACAAAACAGTTACATACGTACTCAGACATGTTTGTGTAAGTGTAGGTAACACAAAAAAGTTACATGTGCACCTAAGACATGTTTCTGTTAATGTAGGTAACACAAAACAGTGATGTGTGCACTTACGGTGTGTTTGTGTAAGTGGAGGTAACACAAAACAGTGCTGTGTGCACTTAAGACATGTTTGTGTAAGTGGAGGTAACACAAAACAGTCACATGTGCACTCATCGATTCCTGCGCCTGAGCGTTGCTCCAGCGTCAAAATTTGTCTCATTTTATACGTTTTTCACTTTATATGCATAAACTGAAAGCAATGGGAACTAAATTCTACGTATTTCCAGATGTGTTCACATGTAAAGCAGAAGAAAAACAGTATATTTTCTGCTTTTTTTTTTTTTTTTTTTTTTTTTTTTTAAATATAGCATGGAAGCATCCCAAAGCTGTGAACTTCCTGTGGTTGAATGGGTTAAGTTATGTTTGTGTAAGTGTAGGTTTACACACATTTCAGTTTGGCATGGAAGCCTGCCAAGGCTGTAAATTCCCTGGGGTTGAATGGCTTATGTTTGTGTAAGCGAAGGTGACACACATTTTTCTCTGTACTGTGACAGCAGTCATACTGATGGTTGTCACCTCACTGACTGCTCTCCCCACCTGGTGTGCAGGGACCAGGAGAGTGGAGGACACAGTGGAGCAGGCCTCCATTCTGCACTGTGCCCACCACCAGCCTGCCATGGAACAGGACGACCTTGCCAGCAGCCTCACGTCCCACCGACACAGTGCTGACGATGACGACGGTGAGAGGGGCAGCAGCAGCGTCTCCCCCACTGGGGAGCATCAGGCTCCCCTTCCTCCTTGTCGTCGTCAAGACCTGCCAGACAACGTCCGGTCGGCACTGGAGACGTCAGAGAAGCTGCTCCTACATGTGGGAGAGGAGCGCCGGAAAGCCCAGGCCTTTGAACGCTACCTGCAGAAGGCCCTGAGGGGGGACACGCCCCCTGAGGTGAACTTCTCCACCATCCTCCCATCCCCCCTAGGCACCACCACCACCCCCCGCTTGGCCGATGGGGCCACACCTGCCCTGTCCTCGGTCACCGCCGCCACCACCCCGTTCAGACCTCTGTCAGCCGTCCGACAGGCACAAAGAGATGCCTGGGCGTCGTCAACTCCCAGCATCAGACGGGCGCACCTGCCTCTGCGACCCAGCACGGAACCCAGGAGGCTGACTGTCCCAGGTCGAAGAGCCGAACAGTTTGCCGGAGGGGAGGAAGGTGCAGAGGAAGAAAAAAGCCGTCAAGAGTGCCTGCCCTTGTCCGAGGGAGTCGAGCAGTTCAAGGAGAAGCTGCAGGCGCAGAGGCACGCCAGTGAACTGTTTGAGAAACGTCTGCAGAGTCTGCTGGAAAGCTGATGTTGAGTGTGTTGTTTTTGTGTGAGCTTCAGATTTTGTTGGGATCCCAGTCTGTTTGTGGCTAAGTTCCATGAACATTACTTCCATGTTTATTTTACTGTGTTCATGCACACCTGTTCTGGATTTCTTGCGAAGACAATTTTCAGGTGTGACAGACCCAACAATTTGTTATGTTTTGGTTCTTTCTGGTTTTCTTGTTGTTGTTTTTTTGGGTTTTTTTAGTCAGTATTGGTGCCTTTGTGTTTGTGTGTGTGTGTACATGTTTCTTGCAATTTTATCTACATAGATCTGTGTGTATGCATGTGTTTTTGCTGAAAATCAGAATTAACAGTATGAAAATAAAACATGTAATGGTATTTATATTAAGGCATAGGGAAATCTATCATGCTTGTTTAACATCATGATGACAAGCCGTCCGACAAGCACAAAGAGATGCCGGGGCGTCGTCAACTCCCAGCATCAGACGGGCGCACCTGCCTCTGCGACCCAGCACGGAACCCAGGAGGCTGACTGTCCCAGGTCGAAGAGCCGAACAGTTTGCCGGAGAGGAGGAAGGTGCAGAGGAAGAAAAAAGCCGTCAAGAGTGCCTGCCCTTGTCCGAGGGAGTCGAGCAGTTCAAGGAGAAGCTGCAGGCGCAGAGGCACGCCAGTGAACTGTTTGAGAAACGTCTGCAGAGTCTGCTGGAAAGCTGATGTTGAGTGTGTTGTTCTTGTGTGAGCTTCAGATTTTGTTGGGATCCCAGTCTGTTTCTGGCTAAGTTCCATGAACATTACTTCCATGTTTATTTTACTGTGTTCATGCACACCTGTTCTGGATTTCTTGCGAAGACAATTTTCAGGTGTGACAGACCCAACATTTTGTTTTGGCTCTTTCTGGTTTTCTTGTTAGTCAGTATTGGTGCCTTTGTGTTTGTGTGTGTGTATATGTTTCTTGCAATTTTATCCACATAGATCTCTGTGTGTGCATGTGTTTTTGCTGAAAATCAGAATTAACAGTATGAAAATAAAACATGTAATGGTATTTATATTAAGGCATAGGGAAATCTATCATGCTTGTTTCCCCCAGCATACATGAATTTCTTACATGATCATCAACAGTCACTGATCTTATTAATTTTTGTTTGATTTTTTGACAAAATGTTTGATTCATGTTGTTGCCATATCTTTAAGTTTTAAAGAAAGCAATTATAGTTGAAAACTTTGTTTTCAGTTCAAAAGCATGCACAATCTTTTGAAAAATGATAGTGAGTTTAACTAAGATTGCACATTCATGTTTCTTTCCAAGGATATCATTTCATTGATTTGAATAAGCTTGCAATTTGACATAATGTTCTGCTGGATTTGAATTAAACACACACACAAAAGTCAACATGATGTGGTGCATGTCCATGGCTCCATGTGCTTCAGTGTACCCGAATTACGTAATGAATCAGCTCGTCTGACTGTAGTTAATCTTGGCAGAAAACTGATTGAAGATGAATTTTTCCATTCAAAATACTTTTGCTTTTCTTATCACGTAATAATATCAGTTATAAATCAGATTTATTCACCCCCGCTTTTCTTTTCAGTCATACACAAATACACTCAAGAAAACATGCACTCAAGGAAACACACACACACACACACACACTCACACTCACACACACACTTAATGTATATTGATTATATACACAAGCTCTCACAAGCGTAAAATCTTAAAACATACACATTATGTCATTGTTTTGATTCTGGTGAATATGAAAAATACTCGGTGTGTAGGATTTTGAAAATCCACACTGACACATGATGTCTGGAGGACAGGAAATTTCCTCCCAGCAAACCTCACAACCTCCATGTGCAATTCCCACAGGGTCCTTGACCCTCTTTGTTTGTATTTGTATTTCTTTTTATCACAACAGATTTCTCTGTGTGAAATTCGGGCTGCTCTCCCCATGGAGAGCGAGTCGCTACACTACAGTGCCACCCATTTTTTTTTTTCCTGCATGCAGTTTTATTTGTTTTTCCTATCAAAGTGGATTTTTCTACAGAATTTTGCCAGGAACAACCGTTCTGTTGCCATGGGTTCTTTTACGTGTGCTAAGTACCACGGTGGTCAAGTCATTGTGTTTGTAAAAAGCTAAGTTGAGTTAGGTCTCTGACTGAAGGCAGGCAGTATATAAGCATCAATAAGAAATAGATAATAGTGTTTCCTTTTTTTCAGCTCTGAATCATAAATTTTTAGTATGTTTGAAGTTCTCTGATGAAAGTGTGTGGAGAACACATAGACATGTATATAATACGCTGTAGAGGGAGCCTTGGGAATATGGCCAGATCAACTTGAAATTCTTCCGGTTGTCTGTTCGTGTTCTCCAATAGTAATCAAATGGGCAGATATACCTGGTGTTGCTTTTAATATTAATTTGCTTTTTTCATTTGTGAGTGTGTCATTATGTGTGTGTTCAGACATAAGTGAAGAAAAGGGTATTGCTGTAGTGGCAGAAACAGATTTGGATGATTTAGGAAAACAAATGTAGGCCTCACAAAATTTTCAACATCACATTTAAAATGTATGATAAACACCATGTATACAATCGGCCCTCATAATCATGGAGTCAAGCAATAGGTGTATGATTTTTTTTTTTTTTTTTTTTTTTTTGGGGGTGTGTGTGTTTTTTTTTAAACCTTGCTTGCCAAAAAAATAATCATTTGCAATAACAACAAATTTCCAATTTTGTTATTTGTCTTGAAGATGTGGTACTTTAGTAATGCTAACTCTTGTTACATGCAGGCAATGAATTCTGATAACATACGAGTTACTCTGTGAAACAATGGATAATTTTTCCGGACTACCAAACATTGTAAATAAAGTAATTCCTTGCTGAATATGTTCCTGTAATTTTCATCATCTGTCCACTCCATCTCATTCTTTTAAGCTGGCTGAACCAGGTGTGAAATGGATAATGCTTTTGATATTATCAACAGCCAAAATTTCTAGAAAGAACAGAAAGTCATCACAAAGCTGAATAAAATGTGCACATTCATTTATTTATAAACATATGAAATGTTCAGCTCCACAGGAAATTTCTCCCGCACACAAATCTTATTGAAAACTTATGCAGCCAAACTATTCATTGATATATTTCAAGTACATTAAAACCATACATAAGCTGTTCTGAGTGAATGAATATTACTATGTTTGTAATCCATAAAGGAACTCAGTACAAATAAAGCTGTAACTGTTTTACAAATGCAGATTAAAAAGTATGTGAAATATATTCTTTTCTTGAAATATTTAATTTTCAAACTTTTTTTTTTTAATTAGACACATTATTTTACACGATAATGATTCAAAAAGTTACAATAAAACACAGAAGCATAACAGACAACACTCCATCACCATTACACAGAGACACCACAGGTGAACATGTGGACTCACAAAGGACTGCATGAAACATTATTTACTTGGCTGTCAGAATTCTGTCTCTTTCTGCACATTTCTGCAACTTAATCTCATTGAAATATATTGTAAAAAGTGTATGATACCACTTCATTTGAGCAATGAACTTAGATTCTTTTCAACCGAAGAAAATAGTAAAACTGAAGAAGTGTTTGATGTTATTCTTTGACAATGAATTTTTCCTCTGTAAGACCAAAAGTAAAATCAAACATTCAAAGTTTCTGGAAAAAATAAAATGTTATCACAAAGCAGAAAAAATGTGCACATTCATTTATGAACATAACAATATGGAATATAAAGCTCTAAAGGGAACTGGTCCCCTAATACACAAATGTGACTGAAAACTAATACAGTCAAGCTATTTGTTGTCAGATTTCAAAAAGTACATAGAAAAGCTGCTGTTCTGAGTAAACGAATATGCCAAGTGCAGATTAAAAAGTATTTATGAAAAACCTTTTTTTATCATTGTTTTGTGTTGTTTTTAATCATCTTAGTATTTTACTCCTTTTTTCATTATTTTCCCCCTTTTCCTTTGTTAGACCATTCCAGTTATACTTTCTGTATATATTTTCTGTTTGAAGACCCAATTCTTTTAGATTGTCGTGACACTTTCACACATTATGTCTGCAGTTCATCATTTTAAAGGGTTGTTGTTTTGTTGTTGTTTTTTTACATCATCTTATAATGCTTTGTAGACATGTCTTTTCGGAAGAATTGAACCGTAATATAAGCTGGGGTGAAAAAAATACATTGTGCACTGAAGTAGGAACACAGTCCAAACTGAGTTTCAATGGTGAGATTGTAAAAAGTGAAGAAAAAAGTGGACAGCTATGAGTGCAGAGTTTCTATTTTGCATGTGTGTATGAGGCAGAGGGGGAGGAGGGGGGGGGGCTAAGTGAGTGTGTGCATGTCTGTGTGTGTGTGCATGTTTTCTTGTATGTGTGTGTGTGTGAGAGAGAGTGAGTGAGTGAGAGAGAGAGAGAGTGAATAAAGAAAAACAATGGTGGGAGACAAAGAAAGAACAAATGGTGAATCAGAGACATTACAGCAGCTGATGATGGAAACAAAACATCATCAGACAAACTTAACAGTTTTAAAACAGGTGTGCGATGGCATGAATAAGACGCATTATCCAGGCGATAAATCCTCCGGACACATCATCACTGCTCTTCCCAGAGTCCCTGGACATACAAAGTCAAGACAATCGTTCATTCACCACAATTAATGTTAATAACATCTTCAGGTTATAATTTTTCTTTTTCAGTTAGCATACCCCTGTCCCTTTTATCTATCTATCTATCTATCTATCTGTCTGTCTTATCTATATATTTTATATATGTGCCTGGTGTGTGATTTTACCACCTTAAATTTGGTAAATATTAAAGGTGTCCATTGTTTAAGCTAACAGTATATATAAATATATATATATATATATATAGAGAGAGAGAGAGAGAGAGACTGTTGATTGCCTTTGTTTCAAATATTTTTGACTGTAGCCTCTGCTGACTAATATTTATTGCAAGCCTATTTTCTGTCATTGAGATGGAGATTTGAGGTGCATATATGCATGGTGTGTGCACGCGCATGTTTGAGGGTGTACATGTGTGTGAGTCACAGATGTCTTGAAATGAAAACTCCTGCAAGTTTCTGGGAATTATAAAAGCACACGCATGTGCACATGAATTCATGACGCAAGTAACAGAGCGATCAGGAAGGCGAAAATTGTTGATTCATTGAACATATTTTTGTAACTGGAAGTATGGATTACAGCAAGCGGACAGCTGGGTTTTTTTTTTTTACCCTGTGAATGTTGCTGCTAGCTCCGTTAAGAACTATACAGTCCGGGCATGGGTTTACTGTTTATGTGGTATATTACATTATTCCTTAACATTTACTAAGTGTTCTGGCTTTTTGAGTGATATGTAGTAGTCTGATTCATAGCTCTTTAAAGCTTTGTCATTGTTTGATCGAGGATCAGTCTTTCAAACAGCTGCCACCACTACAAAGCATGCAGGTCAGCTGATTAGTTTGCTAAACCATAGCATCTAAAAACTCTGCATGTGTATCAGTAACCTCGTGATTTTTTTTTTTTCTGATCTGCAACAGTTTCACTTAGTTCTGAAATAATCAAGAATACCACTTAAGCCAGTGGTTAAGAAAAATAGTGATTATAATTGTTTGTGTGTGTGTGTGTGTGAGAGAGAGAGAGAGAGAGAGAGACTCATCGATCTTGTGTTCAGAAATCCATTTCATTCTGACTCGACCTCCAGGACTATTCATAGCGTTGATGTCAAACCTCGACCACGAGGACTATTTATAAGGTTGATGTCAAAAGCTTGGGGTGGGCGCAGGGGAATCTATTGGCGTTAAATAAACAAATAAAGAGGTGAATAAATAATAAACACTCACAAAATTAGCTCGCGCCGTTTAAGTGATAGTATATGTACAGTAGCAGTTACGGCAGCAGCCTCTTCGGGAAAAGTACAGTATGAGGGCCACCCCACTGATTGCTCCACCTCCTCCAGTTGACACTTTAACGACCCTCCAAAAGGTCCTGCACACACACACACACACACACACACACACACACACAGAGTCAAGACAATTGTCCATTCATTTTATCATAATCTATGCCAATAATATCTTCACGTCATAATGTTCTGTTCCAGTAAGCGCATGTGCATGGTGTATGCATGTGCATGTTTGAGGATGTATAATGTTGTATGTGAGGCATGTATGCCACGCACGCATGTGTATGATGGCTTTCAAAATTCCCCCCAAGCTCACAGGAGTCTTCTTTTGAAGACATCTGTAGCAAGTCACAGAGTGAACATGTAGACAAAAGCTGTCGATTCTTTAAACAGACTTTTCTAAAGTTCTCGAAGTAAAAGTCCCAGCAGGCGACAGCTCTTTTTTTTTTTTTTTTTTTTTTTTTTTGTGAGTAGGTTTCTACTTGTTCCTCCACCATCGCAACGATATTTTTAGAATGAAATGTGCAAGGCCTGGGTTTACTGCTTGCGTATTATTTTTCATTATTCTTTTTTCATTTGGTGAGCGTTCTACCTTATCACATGATGTGTAGAAGTCTAATACACAGCTCTTTAATTAAAGCTTTATCATCGTTCAGCCGAGGATTCATCTTTCAAACTGCTGCCGTGAAGCATACTTTTCAGACTTTGAGTTTTCAAAACCATAACATATAGAACTGCATGTGTCAAGAACCTCGTTATTTTTTTCCTGATCTGCAACAGTGCCAAGAGGACATATTTCGTTTTGACGTGTTTAAGAATACCGTTTAAGCCAGCGATTTAAAAACAAACAAACAAACAAAACAAAAAACAAACACAAAAGTGTTATTTGTTCTAGATGTTTGGCGTCATTCGTGTGTGTGTGTGTGTCTGTGTGTCTGTGTGTGTGTGTGTGTGTGAGACAGAGAGAGACAGAGACACACAGAGAGAAACTGAAACTGAAAAATGTTTTAATGCCATTGACATTACAGTCCTATTGGCATGGGACACATCAGAATAATCGTTTAACACATACAAACCAAATAGCATGAATATAATATGTATCAAAGTCGCAGCAACAAACCTGCTGCAAGACAATAGAAAACACTCATGTCGAAAACGGCTACACCCACGCTCGACAAACTCACGGCGTGATCAACCTAAAAGAAAAGTAAGAAAAACAGAAAAGTAAACCTGTACATATTCAGTTAATTTGCACTTTCTCCGTGCATATTCAAAAACGATACAAATGACAGAGAGAGAGAGAGTTTACCACCAATGTTTGCCAAGTTCTTCTTCTTCATCACTGGTTGAATCAGTAGTGTTGTACTTGACAGAGTTCCCAGACTCTTCTGTCTCGTGAGCGTCAGTTGAACCAGAAAATGCTGTCTCTAGCGTGGTGGCGGGTTTCCTTCTTTCACTTGTCGTCTCACTGGTAACAGTGCTGGTTTGCACGGAGGAGCGGCTTACTGTGCCTAGAAACGAAATTAATTTCGATGAAATTGAGAGAGCTATACATCACTTTAATTTCCATACTGAGGAAAAGAAGTTCCTATTTGGAAATAAAAAAAAGAAGATAAAACGTCCGCAATAAATCATTCTGTCAGTATGTCACATATAAGTGCCTAGTTTTGCGAATGGGAAAGAAAAATGTAACAGTAATTTTTTTTAATGAAATTATCATTTTTTGTGCCTTTCCCAGTGGTACGGTGCAAAGTCATTATGATTAGAATATGTGGAGCTGATTTTGGTTTTTTGTTATTCTAGAGCCATATTTGGTGTCAACTGACTAAGTATTTCCAGAGAAGATGAACATGTTAAGTTTACCACATACACACAGACAATCGATGATGATGAATGAAGATGAATTTTGTGTAATGCCCCTCCATGTCCTCCTGTAGACATATTGTTAGAGTATAGATTTCTTCATTTTTGAATATTATCGTTCAGGTGAGGAGGGGGCGGGGGATGAATGATGAGTTGGGAGAAAACTGGGTAGACAGAGGGTGGAATTTGAAATGAATATTTAAGTACAACTACAGAAAATTACTTCGTGGACTTCGTATTAGAAAAGTCGCAAAACTAACAAGGGAAACAACTGGTAACGAATGCAAAAAAAAGTAAAAAAAACAACAACACATCAACAATCGCAGTCGCGTGTAATGAAACACTTTCGTGCAGGTGATGCTTCATCATATCACAGTCAAAAATTATATGCTTAACTGTCACATTACTGAAATACATGCACTTGACTTTAGGGCAATATTTAGTCCGTAATGAATTAGATAATAGTCTGAAAATTAAACTCAGAACTGGTCTGCGAATCGGACCAAAGTCGGAGAGAGTCTACTGACAGGGTTTTAGAACTGAATGAAAGCACTTATACAAGTCTCTTTCTAGAATGTTACTGATTTCCTTGTATGACAACCGGCAATATAGGTATCACTTTTATGCTACCTCTAAAATATCTTGCTCCCTTTTGTGCTACTTTGTCTGCTTGGTCGTAACGTTGTATAGAAATCCAGTACATACATAGGTAGCGTTATAAATACTTTATTTCAAACAGATATTTTCTCTGACTATTCTTCAAGAGAAGCAAACCTTTTAAAGCTGAATGAGAATCTACACAAAAAAGAATATCACTCATCATTATTGATATTTGAACGATGATTTAATGCTATTAGGATGGCCACAAACTCTGCTCTAAAAATGGAACGTCCATTACCTAAATGGTAAGATTTTTTTCTGCTTTTAGATAAGGAATCACAAAGAGACAATCGAAACACCGGATTATTACATAGAATAACACTGTTTTCACAAGCGAGCCAAACATAAAGTGGAGAACCACCGTGCTTATATTCATGCAGTATCAGTATACGAAATGTCTCTCTCTCCTTCCTTATTCAAAGTAACATTATCCCTACCTTTAAGTCTCACGTTTCCCTACAGTGAAGTTAGCAATGACAACAAGCGACGTTTACTTCACACTGTCGTTTCGCACAGGGCTCCTTTCTTTGCTCTTGGCTGAAAAGAAGCATTCTTATTTAAGTAGATAAACTTCCCCATTTGGAGGGATCACCTCTCTCTCGTTAAGAATATGTCTCTAAAAAAACAACAACGTAACACCAGCATCAACGGGAGATAAGATAAATACACCAAAATCTAATGAAATAATAGTTTTGTTTTCTTGAAATCTGGAAAAAAAAAAGTAGGCTGTTATTTTATCGTAAGTTATGTTTTTTTCCCTTCAGTAAACGCATTTGACTATATGGGGAAACAAAAACATCGATCCAAAGAGCAGTGAAAGAAGACAGAGTAAACTCACCTGAAAACACGAAGTGACAGCACCACAACAAGATCAGAATGAGGAGAATGTATCTCACATCAGTGGCCATGATTGCAGTGACTTTCGATATTCTTTCTTTGTTTCGTGAAACTCCTGGAAACAGTCAGCTGTATATGAACTTCACTGGGCGTGCATTGCAGTACATGACGTGTGTGTGTGTGTGTGTGTGTGTGTGTGTGTGTGTCCGCGCTTGCTCTCTCTTTCTGTATGTGTGTGTGTGTGTGTGAAATAGTTTCAATTTCTTAATCAAGCAGGCGTCACTGCAGTCGAACAAATCCATATACGCTACACCACACATGCTAGGCAGATGCCTGACCAGCAGCATAACCCAACGCGCTTCAGTCAAACCGTGAATGCATGCATATGCATTTGTGTACCTGTCAGAGTGGACATCTTCGACATAATTTTGCCAAAGGACAACACTTTTGTCGTCATGTGCGTGCTGCACACGGAACCTCGGCTTTTTGTCTCACCTGAATGACTAGACGCTCAGTTCAATTTTGCAATGTTGGGAGAAAGGGCAAAAGCCGGATTCGAACCCAGGCCTTGTCTAATAGCAGCGTCATCAAGTTGGCTACATGCCTACGTCATTTGCAGTCATTCCTCAGTGTTCTGCATTTTAAAACCCCTTCAGTGCCAGGGGGTAAACAGCAGAAAGGGGTGTTTCAGGTCATAAAACAATCCAAAACAACCAGCCTAAAACTGAGAAAATGGTCTGGAGATACACCACTCTAGACGAACTGTGTGAATTTTCAGCCTTCCAGAGCTATTTCTCTTTTTTCTGATGACGTCATCAGTGACGTCACTATGCATGTACGTAATACGTTTGTGGCAGTCAAGGGGTTTTAAGTTCACGATTGTCACAGCTTACCTTCCAGAGAAGGTAACAATGACAGGTCATGATCCTCACCCTCACCCTCACCCTCTCCTTCCCTCCCACCCCATCATCCCCCATCACAACTCTCCCTCAGAAAAGAGAGCTCACTGCCTCTGTTCACTTCAGTTCCTCAAGGAGAGGATGCGTCATTGTGTTCGGACAAATCCATATACGCTACACCACATCTGCCTGACCAGCAGCGTAACTCAGTCAAGGCGCGTTAAATCAGGCCTTGAGCACAGAGAGAGAGAGAGAGAGAAAGAAAGAAAGAAAGAAGGAAAGAAAGAAAGAAAGAATGAATGAATGAATGAATGAATGAATGACTCTTTATTATTTTCCCCCACGATGAGAGACTTAAAAGCACATTGGCCGACTTACATATCTGCCGCGATTTTAAGAGACACACACACATAATCATACACAGACGAATATAGTTCTACTCAATACATGTACAAGGATGACACAGTGTCAGAGACACAACATCGCTCATAAACTATGTTCACTGCCAAACGAGAGTGAGTAATACACCACGTAAGAAAATTGACATTTACGCACCCCGTTGCAACACACGAATGGATCAAGTGAAATCGTTACAGTACAGAACAGTCTTGGCAGCACACTGTCACGAAATGTGACCATCGACGATGAAGTGAACGTCAGGATTGCAAGAGCAAGCGCAACTTTTGGTAGACTCAATGCAAATGTCTGGAACAGAAGAGGCATTAGTCGTGAGACCAAGCTAAAGGCCTGCGAAACTTGGACAGTGTACCAACGACATGCCAAGAAGCTGAACCACTTCCACACAACATGCCTCAGGAAGCTACTGAACATCAAGTGGCAAGACAAGACCCCAGACACAGAGGTGCTCGCAAAAGCCACCCTTCCCAGCATCTTCACCATCCTGATGCAGTCCCAGCTTCGCTGGGCTGGACACGTGGCGCGCATGCCAGACCATAGGCTGCCCAAAAGGCTCTTCTATGGCGAGCTGCAACAAGGGAAGAGATCACACGGAGGTCAGAAGAAGCGCTTCAGAGATACTCTGAAAGTCTCTCTGAAAGCGTTTGATATCAACCCTGACTCCTGGGAGGAATCTGCAGTGGACCGTGACAAATGGCGCGCTGCTGTGCACAAAGGCGCCAAGTTTTGCGAGGCCAACAGGACTGCTGCAGCTGTTCAGAAGAGGCAGGCCAGAAAGTCACGGGCAAACAAGCTCCCTGACAATGGTATGCCTGTCTTTGACTGCTCCAACTGTCAGCGAACATTTCGTGCGCAGATTGGACTATTCAGCCATCTGCGCATTCACAGATAGATTCATGAGCATCCTCCCCCACACCCCACCACCACCCTCCCCCCATCCCCCAGCTGGATGACAACGATGGTCATCATCGATCTCGATGGACACACCACCAGAATGTAACACACGAATGGATCAAGTGAAATCGTTACAGTACAGAACAGTCATGATAAAATTCAAAACAGAAGAGGCCTCTATTTTTAGACCGGGGGGAGGGGAGGTGGGGGGTTGGAGGGGGGACCATCTGGAATTCACCACAGTCACGCGACTTACGACATGCAATACCATCCGTTGCGCAGCCACACATACCGTGTTTTTTTTTTTTTTTTTTTTTTTTTTTTAATCTATCGGAATAATTCTGTTTTGGGGTTTTTTTGGTTTTTGTTTTGTTTTGGTTGTTGTTGCTTTTGTTGTTGTTGTTTTAGAATAAGCGCAATCCGTCTTCTAAACATTCAGTTACTGCTCAGACCAGAAGTTATTTTAAATTTGTTCAAAATCATCTGTAAATTAGAACTGTTAAACCATTATTTCCTGGAGTTTGTGTGTGTGTGTGTGTGTGTGTGTGTGTGTGTGTGTGTGTGTGTGTGTGTGTGTGGGACTGTACGCGCTCGTGTAATATGAATGTACCTTTTTTTTCTTCTTCATTTCATTGTTCTAATACTCTTTTAAATTTCAGTGGAGGCCTCTGTCCTCAATGCCATAATTTAAGTTCTTTCTCTTTCTTGTTCTTCTCCTTTCTTTCTTTCTTTTTTTTTCTTTCCTAACATTTTTACATTACTTGCAAACTCATACAAGTTTTATCTATCCTTTCACTCTTTTTGGAGCATGAAGGACCACAATTAAATGATAATTCCACACCAAAAAGTAAGACATTCAAATACTCAACACTATAACTAAGTATTAAGAAAGCACAAATATATTCCAAACAGCAATTGATATTTTAAGAAACAACTTTCGCAAATGTAATAAACTTACTAATAAACTTACTAATAGCGAGGGCGGGGTGGGGGTGTGGGTGGGTTGGGGGGGGGGGGTCATATGATGATGACCCAGAGAATGTAAACTGGCTTAGGCCAAACTATACCCCGGGGTATAATGTAGCCTAGGCTAGTTTATACGAGGGTATATTCTCGCCAAGGCGAGGTTAGTCGGGGGTATGTTGTGGACAAGACCACTTTACAAGGGGGTTTACTCTGGAAAGGGTAGAGTCTGGCTGGTTACAACGGAATGTGTTGAAGAGCGAGAGAGAGAGAGAGAGAGACAGAGACAGAGAGAGAGAGAGAGAGAGAGAGAGAGACAGAGAGAGAGAAGACAAGGCAAGACAAGACAAATTCTTTATTTCCGAGGATAATAGATAAGCACTGGCGTGCTTTTTTTTCATCCAGACCCCGCCCTGAAACAGGGTCTACAATACACAATACTACATTATATATATATATGTCATTGCATGCACTACACAATGCTACTTAAAGTCATAGAATGCGAATACGATACTACATAAAGGCATAAGCATGGTAAAAATAACACACACACACACACACACACACACACACACACACACACACACACACACAGCGAGAGAGAGAGAGAGACAGACAGACTGACAGACAGAGAGAGACAGAGAGAGAGAGAGAGAGACACAGAGAGAGGGGGGGTAACAGAATGATCATTTTACATTGTGCACTTTTCAAAATGGCGATGGGTGAAATGATATTTACAACAACAAAAACAACAACAGCAGCAGCAAAAACATGGATGAATGAATGAACTATAACAAATAAACGATAACGCTTTTGTTGTCATCAACATCACGCATCACACTCTATAGTCACTTCAGCTATACTTCAACAATTTACAGTCTACACAAAACTGGTACTAAGAGAAAGAGAGAACGTCTTACCTGTGACTCTGCCAATCCCAGTTGTGCTCGGATACCTTCCCTGGCAGGCGAGTGACCCCATGTAAGCCCCACACACCCACCTATCCACCCGGGCAAAAAAAAAAAAAAAAAAAAAAGTTGCGGAAAAACCAGTTTATATAGAAATTCTATTATTTCAGTCATATTTGTTTTTACTTTATCCATTTACCTATTGTAGTTGTTTTTTTTGTTTTTTTTTTTTGTTGTTGTTGTTGATACTCTGTTCGTTTTTTTGTATCACTCGCCATACAATAGACCACTTCAACGAGCTCCTCTTGTATGCTATGGAGGAGAGGAGGAATGGAATTTTCTTCTTCTTCTTCTGCTGCTTTCGTGGGCTGTAACTCCCACGCACACTCGCATGTATACTCTCTCTCCCTTTCTCTCTGTGTCTCCTATGTCATTCTTTTATTTCGGTGTATCGCCTATGCAAACAAATGTAAAAACGTAAAAAAAGGGAGGGGGGGGGGGGGGGTAAGTAACGCGCAATTAGGCCTTTTTTCTTATAAGATGCGCATTTAAGGTGTGTACGACATTTTTATAGCGACGGGGGTGATAAATAAACAAAACAAACCTTTCTGGGTTGTGTTATGAGATATTGCATAGCGAGAGAACTGTTTCAATGTATGTGAACAGAGAAGGCTCACTGAAATTGTGACTCATTCTTTCCGTTTCCGTTCTTTTCCTTCGATCACCATCCTTCGTCTTTCCTTTTCCTCTTCTTCATCCTTCTTCATCCTTTCTCCTTCTTTACCTCCACCCTCTTCCTCCTTTACCTCTTCTTCATCCTTCTTCATCCTTTCTCCTTCTTTACCTCCACCCTCTTCCTCCTTTACCTCTTCATCCTTCTTCTTCATCCTTTCTCCTTCTTTACCTCCACCCTCTTCCTCCTTTACCTCTTCTTCATCCTTCTTCTTCATCCTTTCTCCTTCTTTACCTCCACCCTCTTCCTCCTTTTTCTTTTCTTCCGTTTCTTCCCTTTTTTTTCTCTCTCTCTCAGTCTTTCCTTCTTTTTACATTTTTAATTCTTCCTATGGAGGTGATACGTAAGAAACTCGGAAAGACAGAAACAAACAGAACAAGAGAAAACAGGAATTTCGAGCACTGACAGCCTTTTTTTTTTTCTAGAAAGTATTCTCTTCATTTCCACAGATATCACACACACACACACACACACACACACACACACACACACACACACACA
>NC_134883.1:27428198-27430698 GCF_041734735.1 Babylonia areolata | reverse complement strand
TGCTCTAGATGTTAAATGGTAGGATAGTTAACATTCCGTACACGTCACAGGGGAATCCTCAGCTTTTATATTTAAAAAAAAGAAAAAAGGAAATCTTTTTCCACTGTGATTCTGACAGCCAGGGAGCGTTACACTCTAATAAAATGACAGGCGGTGAAAGGGTTAAACTGTCCTCACGGTGAGATGGCAGGATAGTCAATAATTATTTCGTTCACGTCATAGGGGAATACCCAGCTATCATTAGACGCCATCTTGTTCACTGCGCTTATGGTGCCAGGGAGAGTTAACTGCACACTTATAAATTGACAGGTTGTGAAGGGGTTAAATTGTCAACACAGTGAGATACCCCCTGCCTTCCCACCCAACCTCCCCCTGCCCCTGACCCCCCCCTTCCCCCCTCCCCCCCCCCACACACACATCCCCAGTCATCTCCCCCTGTCACAATGCGCGTGGCGGCACAGTGGCGTTGGTGGTGCGGCAGACATCAGTAACGTCACTGTCTAAATTCATTTAAAAAAAAAAAAAAAATTCTCATGCAACATTTTTGAAATAATTACTATTCCACTCGCATAGATTTCTATACACTCTGAGTTACTGAGTTATTGTTCGTGCAATTTGTGTTATTTGAAATCAGCCAGATGCTTTGTGTTGAGATAATACTCTAAACACAGCCTCATTTCATTCACTTGATTACAAATCCGTCATGTACTGTGCAACACTGCCACATATCAATGTCGCCGTGTATTGCTTGCCTTTTGCGTCCGCTTCCTTTTTTTTTTTTTTTTTGTTCATGCGTCTCCCATCCCAGGGAACTTTTCGAATACAAGGCTGTCAGCGGACCTCGAAGAGATCCCCATCCACACTCTCCATCTCCGTCATGGTCTCCCTCCCGTACCAGGGCAGCTCGTTGTGGAAGGAGGAGGAGGAGAAGGGGTCCAGCTCCACGTGCCTGGGGCCCTGACTGCCCTTCCGGGACGCCGTGTCGTCGTGGCTGTCCGGGGGAGGGGCGCCCACATACAGCGGGAACTCCACCACCACGTCGTTGCGGTCCTCCACCTGGGCGCGGAACTCGAAGAAGTAGTCCACGTCGATGATGGTGCAGCCTTCCAGGGACGAGTCCGGGAGGAAGGGAGGCACCGCCATCTGCACGTTCCGCCAGCGTCTGCCCCGGCGGTCCGGGACGTCGAAGACGTCAATGCGTTTGTTGAGCGTCTGTCTGGTGATGATCTTCTTGTGCTTGCTGTTCTGGGCGCGGTACGTGCTCTGCAAGATGACGGAGGCCTGCAGGAGGGTGATGCCCCTCGGGCTGCGGTTCGTCACTTCCGCGTTGACGTAGATGATCTCCCCTGGGATGGCGGCGCTGCGGCTGATGCGGCACTGGACTTTGATCTGTGTAGTTTGAGTGTGGATGGGGGGTAGGACAGAGTAAATGAAAGATGGAATGAATGAATGAATGAATGAACTAATGAATGAATGAATCAGTGAACATTTCAGTTTACAACGGTAGTAACATTGGCTTCTATCTGCAGTTGTTAAAACTCTCTCTCTCCCTCTCGCGCACACACATGCGTGCGCGCACACACACACATGTATGCGCGCGCGCGCGCGCACACACACACACACACACACACACATATATATATATATTATAGATATATTCAATACATGTATAACAATAATGCAGAGTAAATCTGAGGGAAATAGCGTTGCAAACAAAAAAAATTTAATCATAAAGCGCGAGCGAGTAGCACAAAATACAAGAAATGTCACACATACACACACACACACACTCTCTCTCTCTCTCTCTCTGTCTTTAACTGAAGTTTCATTCATTCATTCATTCACTCCTTCCTTCCTTCCTTCCTTCCTTCCATTTGTCCCATACATTGCCGGCGATCAGGAACCCGAAGAAGGTCTTGCTGTTGCTCATTTCAGCGTCGGCGAAGGCCTTGGCCGGCAGATGGGGTCGTCTCAAAACCATGAAGGGCTCGCTGGTCAGTGTGGTGGAGTGGTCATCCTCAGCGGTCAGCAGCACCTGTGTGAGACGTGGGTGGACAAACCGTGAATGGATACAGTTCTACTTCAATGGAATCTACACGAAGCGGACTCTGAACCCCTCCCAAGAGAGTATGATCGATGTGTGTGTGTGTGTGTGTGTGTGTGTGTGTGTGTGTGTGTGTATGTGTGTGTGTGTGTGTGTGTCATGGGAAGGGGGGTCACACGCACACACACACACACACACACAAGCACTGCACACACATTACACAACCACATTTCCACACCCACCCACCCACCCACATTAAATACACGCGCGCGCGCGCACACACACACACACACACACACACACACAATCCCCCCCCCTACACTGTGACAACACATACATGAATACCCCCCCCCCCCCGCACCCTCCCCCCCCCCACACACACGCTCACTCACATACACACACGCGCGCACGCGTACACACACAACACACCTCTTCACACACGCACACACACACACA
>NC_134883.1:27421801-27428098 GCF_041734735.1 Babylonia areolata | reverse complement strand
ACACACACACACACACACACACACACACACACACACACACACACAAGCACTCTCACTGATGTTAGAACGGCAATGCAAATAAAGGTCCACGATGAGCTCCCACGTGTGAAGTCTGGACCCATTGAGTAGGGGGAGGCAGTAATCTGATTGGTTCACTTTGATTGACTGGTTTGACTGACATGCGCAGACGCGGGAATGCTTTGCCGTGCTCCACCACCGGAAATACCAGCCACGTTTCATCAACAGACCCTATATAAACCGTGCACAGTGTAACAAATTTCATGTGTGTGTGAGAAATCGAGAGGTCATAGAACAGCACAGTGTTCCAGTGAGTTCCAACATCTCAACAAAACAACACAGTGTGAACATCGAGTAGAAATGAATCCAGAGCTCCAAAAAACTTCGGCTGCTCACTGTGAAGAAATGGTACGTAAAATTTTGTTGTGTCAATCGTTCTTAGTCGGACCTGTACCTTAAATTGACTTAACTTGAAACAGACACACAAGCACTCACAATCACACTCAGCTGGACTCTCCGGCTCACACACACACACACACACACACACACACTGACACACAGTCACTACGCCGCACACATACTTACTCAGTCAAATTCTCAGGTTCACACACACACACACACACACACACACACACACACGCACGCGAATCGAAACAGTAACATGTGCAAACGAACATACAAGTGTACATGCATACACATGCATATATGTCACAGTTTACGCAAATTATTTTTCACCTCGTTTTTGTTTTATTTGTTTTTGTTCGTTTATTTGTTTGTTTTTGGTTTTTTTAATTTTTGTTATCGTCGATTTCAATTTTCGTCGTCTCACTGTTTTGCAAGCTTTGGTTTAGCCGGCACGTGTCGATATACGTAAATCAGTGTGCATTTTGTGTTCAGTTGTGTTTGATACTGCGGGCGGACAGTCGATGCAGACGTATCGAATTCGGTCATTTTTTTGCTCTTATTCATTGTATAGTGATGGACTGAGAGGATCATCAATGGCGACTATATACCACCGTGTCGATACTCCCCCGCGTCAATATTCCCCCGTGTCAATACTCCCCCGTGTCGATAGTCCCTCTCACAAAGATCCGAAAACAGTCAAATACAGATGTATGTATATATTTGTGACTAATAATGCTTTCTGCTTGATAAAAGTTGTGTTGTGGAATGATGAATGTGTTCTGTGTTCTCTTCATAACAGCCGTCCGCGTTCAGAGTTGAACAGCGATTTGTGTGTTGGGCCCCCGCTGTTGTGTTAGTCTAAGAAAATTAAGAAAATACCTAAAAAAAAAAAAAAAAAAAAATTACAAGAAAAGGTTTTTTTGGCTCTATGTATTCAGGATTTTTCCCACTATCACCTGTAAAAAATGTGGGCTAGCTGCCTTGTAGTCCGGGCCGTGTAACAGGGACTTAGACTTTTTCATCCCGACTCAGTGTATCTGGTTGCAAACGCTCATTCTCTCTTTGTCTCTCTCTCTTCGTCTCTATATTTTCTGTTTTTCTATCTCTCCCGCTCTCTGTAAGTCTCTCTCTCTGTCAGTCTCTCTCTCTCTCTCACACTCACTCTCCGTCTCTAATTTTCTGTTTCTCAGTCTCTCCCCCTCTGCCACTTTCTCTCTCTCTCTCTCTGCCACTCTCTCTCTCTGCCACTCTCTCTCTCGATGCCCCCCCCCCCACCCCCCTCCGCTCTCTGCCTCTCTGTCTCTTAGTCCAGAACAGATACAAAAATGGTCAAAATGTCTGCAACAAAACCATTCTTTTCACGATAAAATAGAATAAATCATACTGATTACGCTGATATAAACTTGACCGCTGTAGGTGGGTGGGAACATTAGATTTTGATTTTTAGTAATTATTTCTCACATTTGGCCATGAGAGAGCGCCTTACAAAGATCCGCAAGGCATGAGCAAGCGAGGGTTACGCAAGCGCGGTATAAGGGGTCGCCAGAGGAAAGCGTTTAGCGCGGTACAGTACTTGTGGCTCCGTTAGTAGGTCACTGCGGCAGATGACAGATACCGTACAGAATATAAGAGAACTCTTTAGGGTCGAAAGGAAACAAAATTTTTAATTTCATCTATTACATACTAAATTGGTAGAAAACACAAGTTTGCTTTTATGAATGTTTTACAGTTTCTTACCGGTCCTGACATTTCATAAAGAATGAAATTGATATTAAAAATGTTTAAACCAAATCGGTATTATACCGACTGCAAAGGTGAATTTACGAAGGCAGCACGGGATCATTTAGTTCGCAGGAACAATTATGTTGACATTTTACGCAATGCACAACTTGGAAATACTTCATGCTCTGCTTATTAACATGTAGTATATGAATATCTCAATACCTGTTAACTAGGTTTGTTTCAATGAACATTGTCGGAGCACTGTCCAGATAATTAATTCAGAAAGCATGGAAGGCAGATGATGGCAAAATCGACCAACATCATGTCTTGATGTAAAAAGAACGGTATGAAATTTTTTTCTTCTTTGGAAATGAAGCGGTATTTGCAAATGTGGCTCACGAACCCTGCCGCAGTAGACACGTCGGTTTAGCATGGGGAAGAAAATGAATCTGGCTGGAGTATGAAGGTGGCAAAATGAAGTGCATCAGATAGTCATGAAGAGCAAAGACAGCCTGGAAAATGAAAATGGGTCAGTCTCCAGAACTTTGTTGGAAATAGGGGTCTCTCAGTCTGATTCAGTATAAACATGTGTTTACAATGATTATTCAAATGTTTCACATGTTATCAGGATTACAATTCATTCGAGAAATGCCTGCAACAATTTTGTGAGAATATGGTTTGCTCTTATGTCTTAAATGTGTTGAAAATTATTAAAAACATCCAAAATTTCGGCGCCATTTTGTGACATGGCAATGTGTCTAAACATGAAGTGGTCAGAAACAAATAAGTACAAACCTGATTAAAATCCAATTCATACAGACCTGATCTATATTGATTCGTTGTGATAATAAAACATTGATCATCAGTAAAAATGGTACATTAAGTTTGAAATATTACGCAAAACAACCCGCGTGACAGACGTAAACAACCCGTTCCTCTTGACGTATTTTTATTCATTCAAAGGCAAGCACATTCATGAATACACTACACATTCTTTACTTGCAACAGGTGGTCAACACATCTACCTTCTGCAGCACATACACTCATTTTCTGAAAAAAAATGACTGTTCAACTATTTAAATGCAATCGACGTCGCATATTAATTTTCAGTTCCGCTTTTCTGTGTTACTTCAGTGCATGTAAACGACCCCAAAAAAATATACATGTAAACAAATTTAGAACTGTTTCCACATAAATCATGCGGATTCATCGCGGGAAAGCGTAAATCGGTTTGACAAACACCCTTCAATCGTGTGTGTTTGAACACACATTCAGAGAATGTGTTGTTTCCGACAGCGTGTGAGATGTACATATGTTACACGGAAATCTCCGATATGTTCATTCGCACCCCGTGGTTGCTATATTAAAAAAACAAAACAAAAAAACTATGTTAATTTCGTCGTTGTTATGGTTTGTTTGTACATTTATCTCTGATCCGATTAAGTTTAGACACATCACTGTTTCTGACACATGGCGAGATGCGGTAATATACAGATACTGGCGTAAGATTTCGAACCAAGTCAACGCATGTAGTTCAGTAAGACTGTTTTCAGTTGAAGACTTGTTGCATCAAAAGTTCCAAACAAGAAAGTTCAAAGTAGAAAATCACCCCCTTAAATTACCTTGATTTTGGTTTTTGCTGTCTGGTGAAGTTTTATCACGAAATGATGTAAACTAGTTTACACTCTCTGCCACTCTCTCTGTCTCTCTCTCTGTCTCCCCCTCTCTGCCACTCTGTCTCTCTCTCTCTGCCCCCCCCCCCACCCCCTCTCTGCCACTCTCTTCTCTCTCTGTGTCTCTCTCCCCATCTCTGCCTCTCTCTCTGTCTCTGTGTGTGTGTGTGTGTGTGTGTGTGTGTCTCTCTCTCTGTGTCTCTGTGTCTCTGTCTCTCTCTCTGTGTCTCTCTCTGTGTCTGTCTCTCTCTGTGTGTCTCTCTCTGTGTCTCTGTCTCTCTCTGTGTGTCTCTGTCTCTTTTTCTGTGTCTCCCTGCCACTCTCTCTCTCTCTCTCTGTCTCTCTGTGTCTGTCTCCCTATCTCTGCCACTCTCTCTCTCTCTGTCTCCCCATCTCTGCCACCCTCTCTCTCTCTCTCTGTGTCTCTCTCTCTGCCTCTCTCTCTCTTTGTGTCTGTGTGTGTGTGTCTCTGTCTCTCTGTGTGTCGCTCTGTGTGTCTCTCTCTCTCTGTGTGTCTCTCTCTCTGTCTCTCTGTGTCTCTCACTGTGTGTGTGTCTCTCTCTGTGTCTCTGCTTTCCCGTTGAGTTGACTTGGATGAGTGAGAGGAGTGAAAGGGGAGAGAATGAAGTTACTACTGAAGGCGTGAGAGAGAAAATTGTATGGTCTGAGGAAAGTGCGCAAATTTTCTAGGATGAGATTAATTCGTGTGAATTTAAAGAGCGTTTAGAGAAAGCGAAAGGAGTTATGATGGATGATATTGAGGAATGTGTTGATATTTTTGTTAATGCATTGTACGGAGCGGCAACATGTATGGTTAGGATGACTGGGAAAAAGAAAAGATTGACGAACGATTGGTTTGATGAAGAATGTGCGCAGAAGAAAAAACAACTGTAAAAGGTCTTTTGAGGAATTTAAGAAGGGCGAAAACGGGTTTAGAAGAACGCAAAGAGTTGTATACCAAAGAGAGAAAGTCGTACAATAAGCTAAAAAAAAGGATAAGAAAGAGAGAGGTGATGAAATTAGGTTAAGCAAGTTGAAAGAATCTATTAATGATTCAAAATTATTTTGGACAACAATTAGATCAGTAAACAGAAAAGCTTCTTCTTCTTCTTCTTCTGCGTTCACTCGTATGCCCACGAGTGGGCTTTTACGTGTATGACCGTTTTTACCCCGCCATGTAGGCAGCCATACTCCGCTTTCGGGGGTAACAGAAAAGCAACAGTATATAACATTAGTTTACAGCAGTGGTATGATCACTTCTTTGGCGTGTTTAATGAGGTAGTGGATTTAGAACAACAGGAAAACGTGATAATGGAGGAAGAGGATGATGTACATGAACCTGTATTTAACGAGCCTATAACAAAATCTGAAATCAGCGAAGGAATAAAACATCTAAAAAATGGTAAAAGTGCAGGCATTGACATTGTTAGCGAAATGTTAAAAAAAAAAAAAAAAAAAAAGCCGAACGCGGTAGTTATCGACTTTTTACAAGATCTTTTCAATTTACTTTTTGATACAGGGAAATTTCCAACAGCCTGGTCTAAATCTATCATTGTGCCCAATATACAAGAAGGGAGATAATAACAATCCCGATGATTATAGAGGGACAGCTTTGACAAGTGGAATTGGAAAAAGTTTATACCCATATCTTAAATAAAAGGCTTACAAAGTGGGCACAAAGGGAGACAAAAATTGTTGAGCAAGCTGGATTTTGGACAGGCTATAGTACGGTTGACCATATTTTTACTCTTTATGCCATAGTACAAAAATACCTAAGTAGAAAATCTAAACTTTATGGGTTTTTTTTGTAGATTTCCAGAAAGCGTTCGATTCGGTAAATAGAAATATGTTGTGGAATGTCTTGAGAAATAATGGTGTTAGTGGAAAGTTATATAGAGCGGTTCGAGGAATATATGATACAGTTTTGGCCTGTGTAAGGGATAATAATTTCTATACTGATTTTTTCACTTGTCCAAGAGGCGTTAAACAGGATTGTTTGCTTATTATCATTTTTTATTAATGAATTAGCTGTTGAATTGTCTGGAAAAGGAAAGCATGGAGTACAAATGAATTCAGGAAACGGAAAGCATGGAGTACAAATGAATTCAGGAGCTGTTGAATTATTTCTATTGCTTTTTGCTGATGAAAAAATACTTCTATCTGATACAGTTGTGGGACTGCAAAATCAATTAAACATTCTAAAACAAGAAGCAGACAGGTTGTGTCTGTTAACTTGGACAAAACAAATATAATTGTATTTCGAAAAGGTGGACATCTTTCGTTTCATGAAAAATGGCGATATGGAAATACGGAAGTAAACGTGACTAATACCTACAAATATCTAGGATTGATTTTCACAACAAAGTTAAGTTTGAACACAGCATGGACCGAAATTTGCAGGAAGGGGAAAAAGGGGGTTGTTGAAATTATTAGAGCTATGCAAAAATTAGTCTATTGACCCTTCACTTTACTGGAAACT
>NC_134883.1:27414301-27416801 GCF_041734735.1 Babylonia areolata | reverse complement strand
CCTAATCTCAGTCAACTAGACAACATACCATTTTTGTTGATCACACACTTTCTCGACAATATAAAAACAGTGTCTTTTTTTAATCATATCCTGGTATATTCATACCGTAATTCGTTTTTGGCAGACAAGTATATTTGAATGGCAAATTGATAAAACTTTCGGGAAATCATTATGAACCCTTCCTCCCGCCTGGGTAATGTGTGTATATGTGTGTGGGACGAGGGTGTGTGTGTGTGTGTGGGCGGGGGGGTGGGGGGGGGGTGTATGGTCACTTGAAGGTCTACCACTAATGACTATTGCTGACCACTGACCGTCGCTGACCTGGGAGAAAATAATGATGGAGATGATGGAGTCTCCCGTCGAACAGACGGATGAGTAGGCAGGCAGGATTATCTGTCGGTGTGTGTCCTCATATGGGAGAAGAGGCCGATTCTGGATGCGCAGCACTTCCCACAGGTGTTGCAAGGGAAAACGTCTCTAGAAGTTGAGCCCTGCTTCCTTTGCTCATGCTTCTCCTTAATGGCCAGCGTTCTCTTGTTTTCAAACGTCTTTATGCCACTAGAGCACAGCATCTTCCAGCGAGAACGGTCAAGGGCATCAGTTTCTCAAGAAGCGCTGTCTATGTCACAGGCTTTGAGGTTTGTCTTCAAGGTGACGTTGTCAGCTTCAGGGCCTTCCGGGTCCCGGCCTTGGTGGGAGGGGCAGCTAGCGAGTCATTGACTGGTAGCTGTGGGAGGGCTGCAATTACCTCGTCAGATACAGACGAGTCCCTGTTGAGGAGGGTGTTGAAGTTCTCTGCCTAGCGGACAAGGATGTCTTTCTTGTCAGTCAGGAGGGTGGTCTGGTCCAAGGCTCGGACAGGGGTTGATCCTGTGACTCTCGGCCAATACACAGCTCGGAGACCATCATGGAAGGTCTTCGTGTCACGAGCATCAGCAGCGGACTGAAGCTCTTCGGACGTTCTCTCCCACCAGGTGTTCTTCATCTCATGCAGCCTCTGTACGAGTTGCTTGGTTTGCAAGTACTGGTTATTCTTCCTCTGGCAGTCTTTATCGGAAATGTGATCCTGATGCCGTATATGCAATGTGTTCAGGAGCTTGGAGATTCCAGAGTCGTTCTCGTCAAACCAGTCTTTGTGGCTCCCCTGTACAAAGCCGAGTGTGTCAGCTGCTGCTGCGTACACAGCATCTCTAATGGTGCTCCATACTTCTTCTACATCAGTCGATGCAGGAACTTGTTGGAGAGCTCCTTGGATTTGCTGCTGCAGCACATCCTTGGTGATGAGGAGGCGGTGGATGTTCAGCTTCCTAGGGGGTTTCTGCCTGGCTGGTTGGAGCTTGCGTGCAAGTCTGATGTTCATCTTACTGCGTACAAGGCGATGGTCCGACCAACAGACTGCTCCTCTCATGCAACGTGTACTGCAAACATCACCTCTGTCCCTCTGCCGGACAATCACATAGTCCAGCATGTGCCACTGCTTGGAGCAGGGGTGCATCCATGTGTTCTTGTACTTGTCTGCTTGTTGGAAGAGGGTGTTGGTGATGGTCAGTCCATGCTGCGCGCAGAGCAAGAGCAAAAGCAGTCTGTTGGAGTTGCACTTACCAGTGGTCGTGCTGTCCTAGGACTTTTGGTCACGATGAGAAGTCCACGCCGACGCAGGCAAGGATGACCAGCCTGTCCTTTCTGCCTACCACTGAAATGGTGTGGCTGAGCTCCTCGTGGAAGGCTTCTTTGATGTCATCAGGGTTGGTCATCATCGGGGCATAGCAGTTGAAGACTGTGGCGAGGCGATCCTCCGACAGCTTCAGACGCAGGGTCATCAGCCTACCGTTTATCCCACGTGGAAGGCTGTCAAGCTGTCGTGCAAGTTTGGTTTGTATGGCAAAATGCAAAGCCCACGCGTTCTTGGGGTGCCTTCTGGCTACCCAGTGCAGTAGCCCCCTGCAACTTCCTCCAGCTGGGTTTCACCGGCAAACCTGGTTTCGCTCAGGGCTACTATGTCCACCTGGCAGCGATCAAGCATTCTAGCAACGAGCGCTGTGCGCCTTTCTGGTCTGTCGTCTCTGTCCCAAAGGGTGCGAACTTTCCAGGCACCCCGAGTCAGGGCATGACTCCTGGTTCTTTTCTTGTTTTCGACCGCTAGTGTTGGATGTCCAAGTAGGTGCGGTTTCCTACTAGGTACTAGGCGAGGCAGGCTTTGTTTAGGGATCCTTTTATCTCCCCTTCCCCGTGTGGGGAGAGCAGTGCTGTCCCTAAAAAAGGCTGCTCTGACGCTGTGGGAGGATATGGACGCCGCATCTGCCCCAGTCTACGGCGGACAACCATCACCCCACAGCCGCCTGCGTGCAGAGTCGGGACTAGGAACTGCCAGCAGCATCCTCTGCCTGTCCCCGTTACCACTAGCTCGTTCCGACATTAGCCTGGTTGCCTGACCAGCACAGGTCACTTTTTTCTTCTTCTTTTTTTTTTTTTTTTTTTTAAGTGAAGAGTTGTGCAGCCC
>NC_134883.1:27389301-27406801 GCF_041734735.1 Babylonia areolata | reverse complement strand
TTATTTTTACATATGGACAATTAAAAAAGAGTGACAGTCCACTCATTATTGCCTCTCGGGCCAAAGAACTAATTCATACACGTTTCAAATATTACCTCCGTGTTTTCACAGATGGATCAATTAGTAGTAACTCTGAAGTTGGAGCCGCTTTTGTAATCCCCGAGCTTAACATTAAAAAGAGATTCCACTTAACTAAAGGTTGTTCAATTTTTACTGCTGAATTGTTTGCAATTCTGATGGCTTTCACCTTTTTTAGTGATATGCCTCTTGTGCCTGCAAAAATCCTTATACTGTCTGATTCAAAATCAGCATTGATGGCTTTAAATAATCAATCTTCATCTGAACGAGCAGATATTATGTACGAAATTTTGTATTTAATCCACCAGTTAATTATGCGAGGCTCCGACATTTCACTCTTGTGGGTTCCTGGACATTCTAATCTTCGTGGCAACGAAATGGCCGATTTTTGTGCCAAGGAAGCGGCATCGAACAATTCAGATTCAATCACTCACAATATTCCTATTTCTGTTTCTGAAGCTTGTACTATTCTCTCAACATATATCTGGAATTTCAGACAGAAACAGTTCTTAGAAAACTCAAAAAAGAAGCTTTGGTGGGATCTCTCTCTTCCAACAAGAAAAGGCACGAACCCCCCAGGATCAATTTCCACAAGAAACTTGACACACAGGCTAAGAACTAATGCATGGTTATGCAGATTTTTGAAACCGTCACCACTATGTATTTGTGGTAAGACCCTTGACATCCCACATTTTTTGCTCGAATGTCCAGATACACATTTACATTTCAAACCCCTTCATGATATGATTACAGCCTTTAATCTTCCATTAGTCATGTCCAGCGTTTTTCACCCTAGCAAAGAAAATGGTTGGTCTCTGACAAAAACCGCAGTTGACCTAATTAAAAGCCATCCAATTGGTCGGTTTTTCTAATTTGTTTCATCCCCTTTCTGTTGCAGAGGTTCCCCTCTGTTTTATTTAATCCAAAGTAGTGTTTCGTTTTGGGTGATAGCGTCAGATTTACTTGTAGAGCAAAGTTCCCATTATTCTAATTAGTGGAACTGTTCGACCCTAACAGGTAATATGTCGTCTTGATTACATTACGAAACCTTAATTTGATGAGAAAGAGTGAGAGACAGTGTGAATATGTGTGTGTGTGTGTGTGTGTGTGTGTGTGTGTGTGTGTGTGTGTGTGTGTGTGTGTGTGTGTGTGTGTGTGAGTGGGCAGGGGAATGAGGTAGGGGAATTATAATGGGCATTTGTGTGCATGCATGGATGTATGTAGAGAGAGGGTGGGGGAGAAACGTATGTATGTGCGCGCGTTAGAATATTTTTTGGAGATAATGATATTAATGAAATTTGGTACCTTGACTTGTTAAATGGTTGTTGTTGTTTTTTTTTTTTTTGTTTGTTTTTTGTTTTTTTTTGTTTTGTTTTTGTTTTGTTTTTTAAATCATACCTTCCTCAAATCAGAATTTTCCTTGTGTTGCTCAGTTAATATTTTATTCAAATGGTTGCGAAAATGTCAGTACAACAAACAGTTAATCTGACAATAAATGGTTTCAGTCAGTCAGTGTGTGTGTGTGTGTGTGTGTGTTTAAACTGAAAGCAAATGGAGTATTGCCTCTGTGAAAAGTCTTTTCCGACCCACAAAGCATGCTGAGCAAAGCAAAATTAGATGCAAGTCAAGGCTTTTTGATTGATCAATATTGATACCTACATAGTGCCTATACTTGGCACTTTACAGGCATGAAGTCATTTACACAACAGTCTGCCTACCTGGGAAGAGCCAGGTAAGAGCTATGTGAGGCGCTCATCATTCTATTTATGTGTCATTCAGTCAGGCTTCAGTCATGCACACGCACATAAATTATATGAATCGGTTTCACAGCAAACTTTGGTCAGGGACAACTCTCTCGTTGCCATGGGTTCTTTCAAGTGCATAAAAAAGTACTCATTAACTGGTAAATTATATTATGAATAACACGTCCAGCTGATGTACGTATCTTTTGATTTTATAGTTGTTTGGTAAGTCCACCAAAAAAAAAAGAAAAAAGAAAAGAAAAGCTTTTTACCTTCAGCAAGATGATGGTGAAGGCCAGGCACCAGTGGCATGAACTAGTGCACATTGTGTGCAACTTGTGTCTCCTCAGTGGAGCGGATTCTCATGGTTATTGACTGCCAGGTGAAGGCAGGGTACACATTTAAAATGTCTTTGACTCATCACACATCTCCTTTTTTGTTTTGTGTGCAGAAGAACGAACACATCGGGCCATGCTGTCAGGCAGCAGGTTTGACATTGAACAATATCAAGGATACAAAGCCTCTATCAGTTTTGATCACCAATGGGATTGCAACCGAAATTTTCGGCATTGAGAACTCAACGAACAAGACCCCCAATGTCATTTTGGTGATGAATCTGTGTGGGTTCACAGCAGAAGAGATGAAGGAGCGGCACTTCATCAATAAAGTCAGAACGCAGCTACGAAGAGTTGTGGAGAGAAAAAAAGCATCAAGGCGGACAAATCTGGAAGCCTTCTTAAACGAAACTTTTTACTTTTTCAAAAAACATATGGCCAAATCGAAAGAAAGAACGACGGAGGAGGAGCTGCCGCCACTATCAGCCCCTTCTTCAAGCCTGTCCTCAGCGGCCGAATCCAGTGGGAGCAAGTCTTCAGATGAAGACCTATTGACAAGCAGCACAGGGTAAGTACATCAATGTTTGGCACTTGAGAGAGTTTCTCAGTTTCACTTTCTCAAGGAGGCGTCACTGCGTTCGGACAAATCCATACACGCTACACCACATCTGTTGAGCAGATGCCTGACCAGCAGCATAACCCAACGCGCTTAGTCAGGCCTTGAGTGCATGCTTACATATTTGTGTACCTATGAAAGGGGATTTCATTTTACGTAATTTCGCCAGAGGACAACACTCTCGTTGCCATGGGTTCTTTTTCAGTGCGCCAAGTGCGTGCTGCACACGGGACCTCGGTTTATCGTCTCATCCGAAAGACTAGACGCTCAGTTTGATTTTCCAGTCAAACTTAGGAGAAAGGGCGAGAGCGGGAATCGAACCCACACCCTCACGGACTCTCTGTATTGGCAGCTGAGCGTCTTAACCATTCTGCCACCTTCCTCCTTGAGAGAACACATGCTAAAGACTGGTTTTCTTTTCTTTTTTTTTTTTCAAGAATTGGAGTCAATTTGAAGTTTTTGAGTAACAGAATGAAAATAACGATGTTGAACTTGTGCTTTATGATTCTGATTTTAAAAAACAAACAACAACAAAAATCACTAAAATGCAGTAATGAATGAATTATATTGAAAAGCAGTTTTCTTTGTGACATTTTCATACATTTTCCAAGTGTTTGAACAAATAAAAATGTTGATGTGTATTGCTGAAATGGTTGTATGGTGTACATAATGCCGAAATATGAAATTTATATTGTAAAAAAACAAAAAAAAAAAAAAAAAAAAAACTCCGTAAATTGTAGATTCTGCCATAATCTAAAAATTGTAATTTGTAAAGGAGCTGAAAGGCAGAATACAGTGAGGAAAGACACTTAAAAAAAATTGGAAATCTATTCTTCTGTAGCTGCATCTTAGGTAACTTTCCTGGTATTGTTCCACACACAAAACAATTACAAAGTGTGCCAGTGGACTCAGCAGTCAGTGAAACGTTTTCTCATTAATCACACTGTAATCTAATCTATGAACTCTTTCACTGCCTTTGGCGACATAACTATACAGTTCACCACCACAGGCAATTTTAGTCAGCATCAAGGTGTCATGTTAAACAGACAATTTTTCACAATGTAGCCAAGCATGAGAGCTGCAGGCAACTTTCCAGGCCAATAGGATCGCTTGTTTGGGTTTGAAGTGAACAAGTCGTCTGTGTTGTCTTTGACATGAACTGATTCGTTTGACTGAGAGCGTTGAGTCTAAAAAATATTATGCACTGGGGAGTGTTTTTTGAAGCCAAACAGTTGATGCCACATGGTCAAATGATGTCCACATTTGACAAGTTTTGTTTGCTTGCTTCATATAAAGTGCTGCATAGATCGAACTCCTGTTATGTGTCCTTCAATACTCTGTCTACATTTTAGTCTGTTTCGAGGTGTGAAGAGTCTTTTTATTATTGCAGTTTGTGTTAAAATGACTCAGTTACTCACTGCGGATCCATGTGTAATAATAATGATAGTAATAATCCAATTTCTGTAGAGCCTCTCCACGTAAAATATGTTCAGTTGCACTGTACAATATAAGAAACAACAAAAAAAACAACATGCATTTAAACAAAATGTCTACAATTCTTAACCCTGCACAAGCAATGTGCATTTGTCTAGCATGTGATGAAACATGCATTCTGACATTTTTACATGCATTGAAGATCCGAAGCAATCAGTCGCAAAATACAATTACATAGATCTGAAGTCAAGGTTGAACTGTGAGCCAGACAGTGCCATTGGCCAGTTGTCACATGCATTAATTATCAACACTGCATGTGGTCTCCCATCATCAGTCTTTTCCCACCACTGTGGCTTCAGTTGCTCAGAATGAGTCATGCAAGTCAACCTACTTCTGCATTCTCCAGGCTACGTCGTGTTGTTCTACACAAGTTCCCTGTTAACTCACTCAGTACGGCCAGTCCTCTCTTCTCCTCTACACAGACCCCTCGGATGTCCAGTGGGTGTCAGAATGACCCAAACGTTAGCTTCCGTCGTCAGAACTGTGGTATTCTTTGTCAACATTCACCTCTTCAGTATAAGAGCGTTCCGCTTGCAATATTTTGATGATGGTAATTGGGATGAAACGCTGTTAACGTCGTCTCTTTCGCCGTTCGTACGGAGAGAGTTAAAAGCTAGGTACAGATACTCATGTCATGATATTCTGTTCCGAAATGCATAATTCCTTATGGGTAACTATTGTTTTATAAACTGTTTTGAATGGATTTGAATGGGTTTTATACATAATCTTTCTGTCTGTCTGTCTCTCTCTCGCTTCCCCACTCTCTCTCTCTGTTTGGTGTGTGAGAGGTCACATAAGGTGATGGCAATGAGAATCTGTGCATGAGTTCAGCTCAGTTCTGAAAATGTCACGATGTATTCCAGAAGCTCAAATGGGGACAGGGAGAGCAGCCCCAAGGAATCACTGCTGTGCTGCGTCCTGGACAAGGGGCGCAGATGTGACAACTCGGCCGGCAGGGCAAAGCTAAAAGGAAAAGTCCAACATCCGGACCTCAAACATGACGACAGCGTAAGTATCAGAAATACATCAAAATCGCTCTCTGTTAGGGTGTTTTGCTTGTGAAAGCTTATTACTGGTATGTTTAGAAATGAAAGCTTGTTGTTGAAATGCCATCAAATCAAAAGCTTAGTTGAAATGTTTACAAATGAAATTTTGTTGTTAAAATATCTACCAGTGAAAGCTCATTGTTGAGATATTTTCTGACAGTGGTATGCAGATAAAAGATACAAATACATTAACATTACTGATTGAAATAATGCTGGACATGTTGTACTGATATACTTAAAACATATACCAGTATAAAGTCTTACTTGCAACCATATGTGTACATTGTTTATCAGTTCTTTTCATGACATCTGAAAATAACACTGATAGGATGACGACACACTGCACAGAATATCATGCCCACTTTGTGGGATGTGACATGTCAGAATGACATGCTACACAGAGTAGTTATCATGTCCACTTTGTGGGATGTGACATGTCAGAATGACATGCTACACAGAGTAGTTATGTCCACTTTGTGGGATGTGACATGTCAGAATGACATGCTACACAGAGTAGTTATCATGTCCACATTGTGGGATGTGACATGTCAGAATGACATGCTACACAGAGTAGTTATGTCCACTTTGTTGGATGTGACATGTCAGAATGACATACTACACAGAGTAGTTATCATGTCCACATTGTGGGATGTGATATGTCAGAATGACATGCTACACAGAGTAGTTATCATGTCCACATTGTGGGATGTGACATGTCAGAATGACACACTGCACAGTGTAATTATTATGTCCACATTGTGGGATGTGACGTGTCAAAATGACATGCTACACAGAGTAGTTATCGTGTTCATATTGTGGGATGTATAACATGTCAAAATGACATGCTTCACAGAATATCACATTGGGCTGTAACGGTGTCAAAATGACTGTGACAGGATGACCCAGCTGTGTGTGCTTTATGTTTTGCAGGTTAGCCACAAGCATGTGTGCACCTTCCATGAAGCCTTAATCAAAGACTTGACTGGAAAGGGAAAGAAAACACAAAACCAACCACGAAAGAGGAAGCGAACGCAAGATGACGACGAACAGCCCAAGGTCAGTTTTCACTTGGTTGTTTGCAAGGAATGCCTTCGCCTACTTTTCAAGCATGGGAGATTCTCTCCCCCTCTCTCTGTTTTAAGCCCCTCATTCAGTCATTGATATGTATGACAGATGTGTTGCTATGTTTGAAAACTGAATGTTATGTTTCAGATTCAAAAGTGTTGGTAGGTCCCTCTCTGTTTTATGCCTCTCCATAATCCCACTTTTGCCAGTATTTTCTCACCCTCCTCAAGAGACAGACCCTCAGTGGTGATCCGGATGCTAGTCTGTCGGATGAGATGATAAACTGAGCTGCCATGTGTGTAGCACGAACTTAGCACACATAAAAGTACCCATGGCAACGATGGTTGTCGCTTGCAAAATTCTGTAGAAAAATCCACTTTGAAAGTACAAACAAACAAACAAACAAAACAGAAAAAAAGAAGATATGGGTGCCACTGCCTTGTGATGATGTGCTCTTCTATGGGAGAACGACTTGAAGTTTGCACAGAGATATGAATACAGTACAGAACAGTACAGTTCAATACAATACAATACTGCGCCGTGCTGTGCTGTGCTACCCACTGTGTGTTTGACACTGTCAGCTGCTCAAAAATAATGTCTTCTGTGATGGATGAGACTGAACAATGTTGCTGTCAGTTTCATCAGTGTCATTCTGTGTATGTCCCGAGTGTGTGTTTGTTTTTTGTTTTTTGGTTGTTTTTTTTTATACTCAGAATGAAATGAATGCTCGATTTGTTTGTGTTTTAAGGGTATTTGTAGGGTTTTACTTTTGTATAGGAATGAAGCTTTCTGTCTGCGTGTAATAATTTTCATTTTCTAGTTTCCATTGCCTGGACATCACTATTTATTTTATGATATGAATTTAAAGTTTGAAAGAATTGGCATTTGGGAGATATGACTTTGTGAAGTGTTTTTAATTGTTATAATGTACAGTTAGTGTATGGTTAGTGTCCAGTTGACAATACGCTCTGTACATTTGTATGTTAAAATGTATGTATGCAGTGTGTGTGTGTGTGTGTGTGTGTGTGTGTGTGTGTGTGTGTGTGTGTGTGTGTGTGTGTGTGTTAGTCACATTTTGGTGTGTGTACGTAACATTGATGTTGCTATGTGTTATGTAAACAAAGGTGTATTGTATAGCACCTAGAGCAGATTTCAGGATAGTGTGCTATATAAGTATCTATTATTGTTATTATTGTGTAACCTTCATGTTTAAATGAATCATCAGACAAGAGATGACTTAGTTGAGACCACTGTCTTGGCAGGACAAAGTTTCCGATGCCTCTTCTTTTTTTTTTTTTTTTTTTTTTTTTTTTTTTTTTTTTTTTTTGCATATGAGGCAAACTTCCTTTCCATCCTTACCCCATGTGGTCCAGATAGCAAATCATTTTCCAGAAGAAAGAGGTCTTCCTCCCGGTATATGCTCATTTGAATAGTATTTTGTCATCCAGACACATTAAACTAACTGTTCAGAATATGTTTATGTTTATATTCATTAAACTCCAACGAAGGAAAAATCGGAATAGATGCAGGACATCAGTGGACATCTCATAGGCACTATGGTAACACTTTGTTTAGGACATCAGCTGACATTTTATTGGCACTGAACTAGTTAATACATTTAGAAAATAACGACAAAAAACAAATGAACAAACAAAAAAGGGGTCCAATTTGAACACTGATACCAGGATAGCCACTGCTCTCTTTCATCGGTGGTGTTGAAGACAAATTAGAAAACTTTAAAGAATCGTTTTGGCTTTGTATTTGGTCTGAAAAAGAACCTAAAAAAGTATGGAATTTTATGTTTGATCACATCTAATCTATGAGAGCCCCACTTTTCTCCACCCTTTGACCTGTCAGACTCTACCAGGAGTTATAGTTCCCACCAGATCATGGAGACACATAATGTCTTCTGACCCCCAACAGGGTGGTTACCATCCAGGTGTCTTGCTCTCTGCACAATGTGCATGACTGCATATGTCGGATATGAAGTTTTCCAACAGTAACTGTCTGAGACGTTTTCAGACTCAAGAGAGTTGGATGGGCAGATGGCTTGAGCTATTGATTCTGAGGAAAGGAGAGAAAAAGAGGGGGGGGGGGGAGAAGAAAAATGGCATGGGGTGTTCTGTTTACAAAATGTTTTGGCTTTTATTTCTTCATGAAAAAAGAAGAAGAAAAAATCGAAAAAAACACCCAACAACAGTGTTTAGTGTGGATGGCATTATGTGTTCCATCAACATCATAATCCTTGTTATTATATTTTATGTTTGCTCTGTTGATTTGTGGTCATGTTGATTTTGTTTCATTTTCACTTGTTACTGCTCTGTTGATGTGTGGTCATTTTGTTTCATTTTCACTTGTTCCTGCTCTGTTGATGTGTGGTCATTTTGTTTCATTTTCACTTGTTCCTGCTCTGTTGATGTGTGGTCATTTTGTTTCATTTTCACTTGTTCCTGCTCTGTTGATGTGTGGTCATTTTGTTTCATTTTCACTTGTTCCTGCTCTGTTGATGTGTGGTCATTTTGTTTCATTTTCACTTGTTCCTGCTCTGTTGATGTGTGGTCATTTTGTTTCATTTTTTTCCAGTTGTTACTTTCTTTCATTTTGCATTGGCCAGATTATTAAATTTGACTCTGGTTTTTCTTTTTCTGTTTTAACACCATTATGTGCCAGTAGCTGTAAAATTAATGAAGCACTCTGTGGCTTCAGCTGGAATGCATGTGACTGCAGTCAGATTTCAGGATGAACTCCTGATTGTTGTACTTCTGTAAGAGCCAATTGAGGATTATTTTGCATATCAATGTTTTAAAATGATATGATTATCTTTTGTTTCAGGTCGACTTCAGCACATTGAGTACAACCAGTCTAAGAAAATATAAAAAGTTTTTCAAAATCACCCACCGGGGTGGTGTGGAAAAAGATCAGCTGGAAGAGGTATGCTTTGACTGTTTTTTTTTTTGTTTTTTTTTTTTTTAGACTTGTTACACACGATTATTGTGACTAATGATTCAGGCATTACAAATACAAACGGCTATTGTGACGAACGATTCAGGCATTACATATACAAAGGGTTATCGTGACTAATGATTCAGGCATTACAAATACAAAGGGTTATCGTGATTAATGATTCAGGTATTGCAAAGGGTTATCGTGATTAATGATTCAGGCATTACAAAGGGTTATCGTGATTAATGATTCAGGCATTACAAAGGGTTAACGTGATCAATGATTCAGGCATTACAAATACAAAGGGTTATCGTGATTAATGATTCAGGTATTACAAAGGGTTATCGTGATTAATGGTTCAGGTATTGCAAAGGGTTATCGTGATTAATGGTTCAGGTATTGCAAAGGGTTATCGTGATTAATGATTCAGCTATTACAAAGGGTTATCGTGATTAATGGTTCAGGTATTAAAAAGGGTTGTCGTGGTTAATGGTTCAGGCATTACAAAGGGTTATCGTGATTAATGATTCAGGCATTACAAAGGGTTAACGTGATCAATGATTCAGGCATTACAAATACAAAGGGTTATCGTGATTAATGATTCAGGCATTACAAATACAAGATGGGGAAGGAAAAGTATGTAAGTGAAAGGGATAGGGACATGATCTCAAAACCCTGTATTGTTATGTTTCAGACCGTGGCTAAACACTTCAAAACGATCGCCGTTGATGAAGAAGAAGTGCTCACGAACTTCTTGAAGATGACTGGAAGACTACTCTGAGTGAATTGTTTTTGCCAAGACTTTTTTTTTTTTTTTTTTTTTTTTTTTTGAATGAGTCATGGTGAGTTTGATGGTTTTGGAAGGAGCTGAACATTTTCCTAACCACAGGCAGCAAAGACAAAAGAGTTGTGTCTGTTACCAAACCAAAGATGTGTGGAGGGCTTTTGACAAGGTCCATTGGTGCTATAGGATTCTGCACAGTTGTGGTGCTTGTTTGTGAAATCTCCATCAGTTTTCAGTTTGTGGTTCTTTTCTTTATTTAAAATTTTTTTTTCCCCATTTTCTTCTTTTTGTTGTAATTGTTCATTACTTTGCTCGCTGCTTATATACTTAATTCTGCTGCCTGAAGAGTTCTTGGCATTTGTGCTATGGGCTCTAATGAGATGTCTTGGACAACACAATGGAGTCTTTAGGAGTATTGCTCAAAATTTCCTGATGCGTCTGCATCTCTCTGGTCTGGTTAATGTGATGTTGTATTATGAAAGAGTACATCATTTCGGCAAGTCTCCAAGTAAAGTAAAAGCATTGCTTTCATCATCCTCATCCAGTATTGTGATTCCCCCCCCCCCCCCCCACCCCCCCCCCCCTTTTTTTTTTTTTCTTATTCCTCCGCCACTTCCAGTTGGCTGTGGCATATGCTTTTTTTTTTCTGTTTTTGTAGTGTTCAGCAATTTGTTTGGTGGCTTGGCAGGTATCACATGTGAGTCCATCACTGTGTCTCTTGTTTGTACATTGTTTGAATTTGAGGAAATACTCTGAAAATATTTTGCATGTGTACATATTATCTTGAAATAAAACTTTTTTTTTCACATGAAATGAAGTGACTTCTTGTTTTATTTGGAGTGAATACCACTGCTAACTGTCATGAAAGTTGTCTCCAGTTGCACGCACCAGCTTATAACATATGTGGATGTGTGTGCGTACATGTTTTTGGCTATTTGTCCCCTCTAAGTCGACCACACATTAGTTGTCTCATCGTGAACACAAATCTTTGGCCCCAGCCAGTAGTCTTCTTTATCTCAATAGATTTTCTTGGCATAACTCACCTTGTTGTGGGTGACTTTTTGTACTTCCGTAGAGTTATTTCCACTCCTGGCCTTCCACTTATGATAAATTGACACTAATATATAAAACGGACCGTTTTTAGCTGTGTCTCGCACTGCCCAGCAAAGAGCGACAGTCTAAAGACTACTGGCTCATGAATCTGAAAAAAAGGAAAGAAAAAGGAAAAGCAATGAGGAAAAATGTGGTAGTGGCTCGTCCGTCGGGATCGACGAGGACCATCTAGTCATTCTGGGGGTGGGTGGGTTGGGCTCTGTGGGTGCGCAGATGACTGGTCAGGCCAATCTGCGCCCGGAAGGTTCTGACGCAGTGTGGACAGGGGATGGTGGCGGCTGTCAGGGACTTGCTGGCACTGCTTTTCCTGGCCTGTCTGCGTTGCTCTGCTGCAGCGATTCTGTTGGCCTCACAGGATTTGGCGCCTTTGTGGACAGATGAACGCAACTTTGGTCTGTCCATTGCATTCAGCTCCCACGTGTCGTGGCTGATGTTGAAGGCCTTCAGAGAAGCTTTCAGAGTGTCTTTGAAGCGCTTCTTTTGGCCTCCATGGGAGCGCTTGCCATGTTGGAGTTCGCCGTATAGCAGTTTCTTGGGGAGCCGGTGGTCTGGCATGCGAACTATATGGCCTGCCCAGCGCAGCTGGGCCTGCATCAAGATGGTGTAGATGCTGGGCAAATTTCCACGAGTGAGCACCTCTGTGTCAGGGATCTTCTCTTGCCACTTTATGCCGAGAAGTTTTCTGAGGCTGGTGGTGTGGAAGTGGTTCAGCTTTTTGGCGTGGCGTTTGTAGACCGTCCATGATTCACATCCATAGAGCAGTGTGGTGAGAACTATGGCTTCGTCTCCAGGGTGATGCCTCTCCTGTTCCAAACGTTTTTATGGAGTCTGCCGAAGGCAGCGCTGGCTTTGGCGAGTCTGGCATTCACCTCGTCGTCGATAACAACTGTGCGAGAGAGTGTACTGCCCAAGTATGTGAACTTGTCCACCGCATTCAGTCGTTGCCCGTTGATGAAGATGTTTGGTTCAACGTAAGGCTTTCCTGGAGCTGGCTGGTGCATCACCTCAGTCTTCTTTGTGCTGATTGTAAGGCCAAAGTTGTCACAGGCAGCAGAGAACTTGTCGACGCTGTGTTGCATGTCAGCTTCGGAGGCAGCATTGAGAGCGCAGTCATCAGCAAACAGGAAGTCGTTGACGGTGTCTGTCCTCACCTTGGTTTTTGCTTGAAGCCTCCTGAGGTTGAAGAGTGAGCCATCTGTGCGGTACCTGATGCCAATGCCTACGTCAGCGTCTCTGAAGGCATCTGTCAGCATGGCTGAAAACATGAGACTGAACAGGGTGGGAGCAAGAACACACCCTTGCTTGACTCCGTTGGAGACAGGTTCTGAAGTCTCTCCGTTGTCTTGGACTCGGGCCAGCATCCTATCGTGTAGTTGCCGTATGATGGTGATGAACTTTCTGGGACATCCGTACTTCGCCATGATTCTCCAAAGGCCATCTCTGCTAACAATATCGAAGGCCTTGGTCAGATCGACATAGGTGGAGTAAAGGTCGGCGTTCTGTTCCTGACACTTTTCCTGGAGCTGCCTGGCAGCAAACACCATGTCGATAGTCCCGCGTTCTTTCCGGAAGCCATACTGGCTCTCTGGTAGGAGACCTTGCTCAAGGTGCGCTATGAGACGGTTGAGTGGCACTCTGGCCAGAGTCTTGCCTGCGACGGATAGGGATATTCCACGATGGTTGTCACAGGCCTGACGATTTCCTTTGCGCTTGTACAGGTGTATGATGGAAGCGTCTTTGAAGTCCTGTGGAACTGCCTCATGCTGCCAGATGAGCTGGAATGGCTGATGAAGCTTCTCAGTCAGCGCCACACCACCTTCTTTGTAGATCTCAGCTGGAATGGAGTCTGAGCCAGGGGCTTTGCCATTGGATAGCAGTAGGATAGCTTTCTGAGTCTCCTCCAAAGTTGGAATGGCATCCAACGACTCACTGACTGGCACCTGGGGGAGTCGGTCAATGGCTTCATCATTGATGGTGGAAGGGCGGTTCAGTACGCTGTCAAAGTGTTCAGCCCATTTCTCAAGGATCCCGTCCTTGTCAGTGATTAGGATAGAACCATCAGCACTGAGGAGTGGAGCAGATCCGGAGGTGGTGGGACCGTAGACTTCTTTCAGGCCGTTATAGAAGTTCTTCATGTCGTTCCTGTCTGCAAAGCCCTGGATCTCATCAGCTTTGTTGCTCAGCCAGGAATCCTGCAACTGCCGCAGCTTTAGCTGGATTGTGCTGCGTGCGCTCTTCAGTATGTCTTTCTTTGACTGTGACTTGGGATCTTCAATGTGGGCTCTGTAGGCTTGGCGTTTGTCTTCCAGCAGCTGCTTGATCTCAGTGCAGTTCTCATCAAACCAGTCTTTGTGCTTCCTGGCAGAAGGCCCCAGGCACTCCATGGCAGTGCTGTACACCGTCTCATGCAGTGCGCCCCATGCTGCCTCCACATTCTGGTTGTCCAGCACAGTGGACTCAAGGCGTACCTCCAGGATGTCAGCAAAGCTCTGCTTGATGTTGCCTAGCTCCAGCTTGTTGACATTCAGGCGTTTGGGTGCTTTCATGCCCTGAGGCCGTCTCTTGGGCTGGATGCGGAGGTTGAGTTTGGAGACGATAAGACGGTGGTCTGTCCAGCACTCGGCGCCGCACAGGGCCCTCGTGACTCGTACGTCCTGCCTGTCCCTCTTCCTGACGATGACAAAGTCGATGAGATGCCAGTGCCCAGAGCGAGGATGCATCCATGACGTCCTGTTACGGGTAGGGAGGCAGAGGACGGTGTTTGTGATAAGAAGGTCGTGCTCGGCACATGTCTGGAGAAGTAGTTGACCATTGCTGTTTCAGTTGCCAATCCAATGCTTCCCAGTCAAGCCTTCCCAGGAGGTGCTGTCACAGCCAATTCTCGCGTTAAAGTCACCAAGAATGATGAGCTTGTCTGCGTTTGGAACAGTGGTGATGACAGCGTTCAGGTCCTCTTTAGAACTTGTCCTTGATCTCATCCGGGTTGGTCATGGTGGGTGCGTAGGCGCTGACAATGGTGGTAAACTTCTTCCCGTTGCATAAAGGGAGTTTCATCGTCATCGGGCGATCGTTCACTCCTTTCGTGGGGCCAGCCAGCTTGCCAACGAGGGTTGACTTCACTGCAAAGCCAACTCCAGCCTCGCGTCTCTCTTCAGGTCAGCGACCACTCCAAAAGAAGGTGTAGCCTGCGCCTCACAGAGTTCGCCTTCTTCTGCCAGTCTGGTCTCACTTAAGGCAGCGATGTCGATGTTGTACCTGGCTAGTTCGCTCGCAATGAGTGCTGTGCGTCTCTGTGGTCTGTCCGAGTCGCCTCTGTCCAGAAGCGTACGCACGTTCCATGTGGCAATGGTCAATGGGGTGCTCCTTGTTTTCTTCTTTCTTTCCTTTGTGTGTCGACCGCTTGAGTAGGGTCCCCGCCAGCCGCGGTGGTGTGGAGCAGGCAATGTTTAGGGCACCTTTTCTAGCCCCTTCCTTATGCCATGGAGGTGAGCAGTGCTGTCCTGAAGAGGGCTGCTCAGTCGCTCAGGGGGCTGCCGATCTCCACCGCTGCTCCAGTCGGTGAAAAACGACCCTATGGCCTGAGCCGCCTGTGTGCACCTGCTACGACTGCCAGTGTACCCACACCTGTCGCTTCGTCGCTCGCCTGTCGCCACAGGGCTTGGGGAAAATGATGGTATGGGATGAAGGATGACTGATGACTTGCGCGATGACTTTGTTTATAGTGAGGAGGAGTTGCGCACCGTCGACCTCACTCTCTTGTCCGAGACCGTCTGTATCCAGTGGCAAGACAAGGTCAAGACGACTGGAGATGGAAACGGATGCAGTGGATGACCAGGATGTCCTATGTGCCTCATCCTGCCCTCAGCACTCCACAGTGCTCTGCTGCAACCGCTTTCCTCTCCGTTGAACCATGAAGGTTTCTTCCGCAGAGTCCGCCGGATCCAGTCTTCACATGCTTGGGTAGACAAGCCCTAACTCACCGAGGGTTTGAGACCCGTCGGCTACCCTCACCTAGTTTAGCCAGCCTGTCAAAGCCGTTGCCCGGGGGTTGGGCAATGCAGCATGCTAGCAGCTTCTAGGACCCATAGGTGAGAGCTGGGTGCCGGTGGGGACCAACAGAGGACGAACCACTCCCGGAAGAGCGTGACAAGCCCCCCCCCCCCCCCCCGCCCCCCCTCTGGAGGTACTACCCCTCCCGTGCACCCCCTAATGTAAACACACACACATACACACACACATGGATATCTCAAAACCTAAACTGGAATCATGTTCTGCATGAACTGAAGTTTAGTTAATAAACTGAAAATAAATGTAAACCAGTGACAACAATAACAAAAAATTGATACCAAGACAAACATTAATTTACAAGAAAAATAATATACGTTTGTTGTATTTTGTATTTGTATTTCTTTTTATCACAACAGATTTCTCTGTGTGAAATTCGGGCTGCTCTCCCCAGGGAGAGCGCATCGCTATACTACAGCGCCACCCATTTGTTTTGTATTTTTTCCTGCGTGCAGTTTTATTTGTTTTTCCTATCAAAGTGGATTTTTCTACAGAATTTTGCCAGGAACAACCCTTTTGTTGCCGTGGGTTCTTTTACGTGCGCTAAGTGCATGCTGCACACGGGACCTCGGTTTATCGTCTCATCCGAACGACTAGCGTCCAGTCCACCACTCAAGGTGTGCTGAGCCGTGATTCAAACTATCGCGCTCAGATTTTCTCACTTCCTAGGCGGACGCGTTACCTCTAGGCCATCACTCCACTAGGCCATATTGAACCTATACACCACAGAGGCAGAAATAGTTAAATCTATCACATCATTATTCAAGAAAAAAGAAAGAAAAGAAAAGTAATCAATCAGTAGTATTAATGCTAAAAAAAAAGAAAGAAAGAAAGACTTTCCATCCCTTACATAAATCAACTTCATATCAGAGAAGGTTTTACCTACATCACAATTAAGTCTAAACAGAAAGGTTGACATCCATACCTTGGATGAGTAGAATCTTGGAAAAGTCGACATTTTTGTATGTCTCTAGAAGTCTGATTTATCAGGAGACAACTGCGTTCCACAATCACACTATCTTTCTTATGTGTTCATTCAGGGGATAGTCTATTTCCAAACTTCAGGTTACACATGTATAAATATGTATGTACGACAGTCAGTTTCAGTTTCAGTAGCTCAAGGAGGCGTCACTGCGTTCGGACAAATCCATATACGCTACACCACATCTGCCAAGCAGATGCCTGACCAGCAGCGTAACCCAACGCGCTTTGTCAGGCCTTGAGAAAAAAAAGAAGAATGAAATAAAATAAATAAATAAATAAATAAATAAATAAATAATAATGATGATGAAAATAAAATAAATAAACAGATAAATAAAAAAATAAATAAATAAATGACTGTCAGTCATGTTAGACTATGACCATCCTAACATAATGTATGAACATACCGAACTGACTTCAAGCTGAGCTGGCCTACCACGCTTTTAGTATCTCATCAGAAATCCTCATTGAGTTTTGAACATCCCACACAGCTCAAGACTGTTTTACAGTGACAGAATTGCCCTTTGAATAACACCCCATCCAGCAGCAGTACTTGGCACCGATCGTCACCATAATGCAATGCCCTCACCTGTCCTGTCACCAGTCCTAAATGCATTCACCCAGTCTTCTCACCAGTTCTTTCACCAGTGCTTTGGCCAATCTGGTCACCTCTTCTCCCCAGCTGGGTCACCAGTCCTGTCTTGTGGCACCACTCCTCTCACTAGGCCTCGTTAGTATGTCCAGTGTATCAGTTAACTCACTCAGTACGGCCAGTCCTCTCTTCTCCTCTACACAGACCCCTCGGATGTCCAGTGGGTGTCTGAATGACCCAACCTTTAGCTTCCGTCGTCAGAATTGTGGTATTCTTTGTCAACATTCACGTCTTCAGTATAAGAGCCTTCCGCTTGCAATATTTTGATGAAGGTAATTGGGGTGAAACGCTGTTAACGTCGTCCCTTTCGCCGTTCGTATGGAGAGAGTTAATCAGGGAAAAATACCTCGTGAAAATGTCCAGAAACCTAAATGAATACACAGACTTAGCGTTACTTTCACAAAATGAAAACAGGCTCATGACTCGCTCTGTGGCAATGTATATTTATTACGCCTTAAAAAAAAAAGAGAGAAGAAGAAATGACATGATTATATAACTTTTCAAAAGGCCTTAAAGTTACCCAAGGAAATGTCACGAGCCAATAATCTTTGTCTACTTTTTCGGTTATGAAATGTGTGTCCCCGTC
>NC_134883.1:27358483-27375983 GCF_041734735.1 Babylonia areolata | reverse complement strand
CAAACCATAGACACATTTCTCACTGCCTCAGACCGTAGATATATTTCCCAGTGGTTCAAACCATAGACACATTTCCCAGTGCCTCAAACCACAGACACATTTCTCAGTGGCCTCAAACCATAGACACATTTCTCAGTGGCCTCAAACCATAGACACATTTCTCAGTGGCCTCAAACCATAGACACATTACTCAGTGGCTCAAACGCAAAGACCGTAGCCACACATTCGAAGGTTATCCACGTCACTGACGTACGCGTCTTTAGGACTGTTGCTCAAATTTCTTTTCCCGGCCTGACCAACACTGCAGGTGACTGTATCTTTTTGCCTGGTCGACGACGCCATGTGTATTGTAAGAGTACAGTCATGTCAAGTAGTCTAAAACCAAGCACCCCCCCCCCCCCCCCCCCGCCCATGCCCCTCCCCCCCCACCCCCGCCACCCCCATTGCTGCATCTTCATCAACCCCATCATTATCGAAATATAAAAACAACAACAAATAAACAAAAAAAAATGTCCAAAATTCTGAGGCACACACACACACACACACACACACACCACACCACACCACCGCACACCACACACACACACACACACACACACACACACACACACACACACACACACACCACACCACACCACCGCACACCACACACACACACACACACACACATACACACACACACACACACACACACACACACACACACACACACCACACCGCACCACACCACACCATACCACACCACACACACACACACACACTACACCACACACACACACACACACACACACACACACACACACACACACACACACACACACACACACACACGTTCTCATTCTTCGACTAGAAGTAAAGTTGCCAGAATCTCTTTCGCTGTGTTCATTTGTGTGCAAACGTGTGTGTGCCAGTGTGTGTGTTTGGATTTCATTTCCGACTATTCCCAGCTCTGCTTTTTCGTCGACGATGGCTGGTTTGTGGACGAACGAGCGATGAACGTGCCAGTCTCCACAGTCTAGACATGCTTTGTTCCTCCATCACTGAATTTAGTCAAGTCGAAAGAGGACTGAGACTGTGCTCACTTTCGGGGCAAACACACACACACACACACACACACACACACACACACATACTCGAGCAAACACGAACATATTATTTCAGTGTCAGGGGATTGACAGGTTGCTTCCACAGTCATGTCAAGAACGTCATTTTTCAGAACAAAGCATAAAAAAATACTGTCCAACCATTCATTATTGTTCGAAATTGCTGAATCACTGGTACATAGTCCAATAGGAGTGTTCTTATGATGCGACCTCCATGTATTCAATTTTTGTTGTTGTTGTTGTTGTTGTTGTTAGTTGCTGTTACACTTATTTTTACGGATTGTTGATCCCACTATTCTAGCTGATCGTTTACCCTTTAATCCAATATCCCCCCCCCCCCACTCCCACGGTCATGGCAGCTAATGGATATCCTATGTTACAGTGGTTACAAACACAAAAAAATCTTCCAGTCTGTCATTGTTCTGTTGTAGAACGGAGGGGAAGAGTTATGAATACAGGCAATATTGCCGGCCTTGCTTTGTTTCGACTCGTGTTTTTGACGTCACAGTCCTCTCACCCTCAGGCCGACCAAACGAGATCTCGCGACAGGAGGCAAAATTCGCTCGGTCTGAGTGTGCTGAAGTTTTTGAATGTGTGCGGGTTTTGAATGCAACATTTTCATTGAATGTCATCTCGGGGGAAAAAAAAGTCAATATCTCATAGAAGCACACTTAGTTATTTTGGGTTCTGATGAACATTTTCAACTTGTTTTATGCCTCCTCCACCCCTCACCCCCATCTCTCTCTCTCTCTCTCTCTCTCTCGCACTCGAACACATTTTCCCTTTTTCCCTGGGGCCTGGATGAAGGTATAAATAAGCATGCGCATGCATCGGCATGTTCCGCTTCCTTAAAAAAAAATCGTTCTTCCTCTGTCTTCTCTCTGTCTGTCTCTCCCCTCTCTCTCCTCTCCCCTCCCCACTGTCCCGTCGTTCTCTGTCGATCTGTCCATTTCTGTCCATCTACTTATGTCTCTGTAGCCATGATGAAAAACAATACGCGTGTGCTTTTCATCCAGACTGGGACCCCTCCTGGCACTGCACCTGACCCAGATTGCTGAGTTTCCTCCGCACGAATTGTTGTGCAGTCTGGTTCCAGACACGGTCTTCATACACACAAGGTATGTACAGTAATCGTCTCTCCTTCCATCACTACTCTCCTTCCATCACTCCTGTCTCCATCACTACTCTTTCCTGCCATCACTACTCTCTCCTTCCATCACTCCTCTCTCCTTCCATCACTCCTCTTTCCTTCCATCACTCCTGTCTCCATCACTACTCTCTCCTTCCATCACTCCTCTCTCCTTCCATCACTCCTCTCTCCTTCCATCACTACTCTCTCCTTCCATCACTCCTGTCTCCTTCCATCACTACTGTTTCCTTCCATCACTCCTCTTTCCTTCCATCACTACTGTTTCCTTCCATCACTCCTCTCTCCTTCCATCACTACTCTCTCCTTCCATCACTCCTCTCTCCTTCCATCACTACTGTTTCCTTCCATCACTCCTCTTTCCTTCCATCACTCCTCTTTCCTTCCATCACTACTCTCTCCTTCCATCACTCCTCTCTCCTTCCATCACTACTGTTTCCTTCCATCACTCCTCTTTCCTTCCATCACTCCTGTCTCCATCACTACTCTCTCCTTCCATCACTACTCTCTCCTTCCATCACTCCTCTTTCCTTCCACCACTCCTCTTTCCTTCCATCACTCCTCTTTCCTTCCCTCACTCCTGTCTCCATCACTACTCTCTCCTTCCATCACTACTCTCTCCTTCCATCACTCCTCTTTCCTTCCATCACTCCTCTCTCCTTTCATCACTCCTGTCTCCATCACTACTCTCTCCTTCCATCACTATTCTCCTTCCATCACTCCTTCCACCACTCTCTCCTTCCACCACTCCTGTCTCCATCACTCCTGTCTCCTTCCATCACTCCTCTCTCCTTCCATCACTCCTGTCTCCATCACTACTCTCCTTCCATCACTCCTTCCACCACTCTCTCCTTCCACCACTCCTGTCTCCATCACTCCTGTCTCCTTTCATTACTCTCTTCCATCACTCTCTCCTTCCATCACTCCTCACTCTTTTCCTTCATCTGTCACATGTCCTTTTGCCCCTTCTTCGTCTCTTTCCCGCTCGCCCTCCATCTTTACACTCTCCCCCCCCACCCCCCTCTCCTTTTCTCCCTCTCTCGCTCCCTCCCTCCCCCTCTTTCTTTCTTTCCTTTCCCTCTCTCCCTCTCTCTCTCTTCCTCTCTCCTTCTTCCAGGCGTTAAACACCATATGTGATAGGAGCATGATACCTTGGTTTGTTATAGGGCATGTGCTGGCCAGATACCTATGTCTTCACCGTCACCTCCCTCCCTCTCTCCTTTCGTCTCTCCTCTCTGCCAGGCTCTTCTGGTATTCACAGACTGGTTCTGTCGCAAAGTGTTGTCGGATGGTTATTGTAAAAAAAAAAAAAAAAAAAAAAAAAAAAATCGTTTCGTTCCATATCCTTGACCTGTCCTTCCAGACGGTGATTGTCACGGGCATCTGTGTCGTCCGTCTTCTCTCGCTCCGCCGTCGTCTTCGCTCAGGTGAACACCTTCAGCGTGTTGAAGATTCTTTTCCTCCTCCCTGGTGCGTGCAGTTCTTCTCTGTGTAGCCGGGTTGGCTTTTACAATCTTCGTTGGGCCAGCTTAGCAGACGACTTTTGTGACTCGCCGAAGGTTACTAAGGAAGTTTGTAAATCGGCCACAAGTTATCTCCCTTTACAGGGAACCGTATGATTTTTTTCATCAATTTATTGAATTATAAACACTTCCTTATAGATGAGATTATAGTTTTTATGTTATTGGACTTCAGAAAGATCACACTTCTCAACTGTAATGATATCATTTGGCCAGAAAGCCTATAACTCTTTTTAAATTAATATTTATGTGAATGAATTTTGGCGCAATCTTCGAAATCCACTCAGTTGAAACATACAAAATACCTTCGCTTTCTATAAATCGATATAGTTGCCGTGGAATTTAGATTGTGCATTAAAATGTAAATGATTAAGCTTTCTTCTCGTGTACCGCTTTCCGTGTACACCTAAGTTATAGGATTGCGATGGTACGAAATGTCTGACAGCATTTCGGCCCCACAAAACTATCTCTTCTTCAAGCCATTGGAATTCGTCAGTGCCGATTTGAGCAAAATATGTTTTTACAATACCTAGGCATTTTTATGGCGTGTCTTGCAAATGTTTGCATTTCTGTTATCAATCTGATTCGTATCATACATGTGTAGTTGTGTTGTATTTGGTTTAAACGAAGTATTTCATTGTCGATCTCAAGTGCCAAAAGCACCGCCAAGCGGTGCCGACACGGGAGCTGTCGATGTCCGTTGAGTTTTCTCTTGAATTTTGACATAAAAAATCTTTACTACAGAAGCAGATTCTATAGATGATTTTTATATAGTTGGAAATTCAGGATTTTCAGTTACTTAACTGTTACAATTATATTACATATCGCGACGTATTAATTGTTGTAATGTACAGAAATGATACATGAACTCGTTAAAAGCTCGTCCATTCAGTGACTCTTTTTGTTTACAGTTTTTAACTGCATTATTTTTGTAGAAAATGGTTAAGCTTAAGAAGATGCTCGTCTCTTGTAGTTTTGTGTGATGTATAATATGTCTATGTTAGTTTTCCGATCCGAAAGTCAGAAGCCGCTAAATTTGGTCAAACAAACAAGCTTGGCCCCTCAAGGCTCGCGGAGGGCCGGTTTCGTTAGTCGCTTCACGGCGCTGGCTTTGCGGTTCGGCGGAACTGAATATGAGTGAGCGAGTGCCAGACAAATTCAGAACTCTCCTGGCCTGGAAGAATGAGAAAATAAAAGAAGAAAACCAGCGCACTGCCTTCCCGAGTCTACCTTGCCTGGCTGCAGCTCTCTTCTGCAAACACCTTCTACCTGTCTTCACCTTCTCTAACACCACCTTACCACCCCGTCACAACTGTAAGCTGTGCACGTGCATCACTTGAAATTGTGTGCGCGGCATGTCCCATGTCTAGACTGTTGTGATCTTTAGAGATGGGTTAAAAAGATATGCAGAATAGTCGATGCTGTTTGAGCCGAGCTTTGGGGGGAGAGACGGTCACCGAGCCAGCGAGTGAGCTGTATGGTGTCCTCGTAGGAATTGTGGGGTTCGATTTCCTTGTCACCCCCTTCTGCCTCTGTGGTAGTCTGTGTGGGGCTGTGTGTTTTTGGCGCCTTGGGCTCAGTGGTGTAGCTGTTCTCCTGCAGGAGTCAGTTGCATTGCTCGGACGGAAGAGCCTAGTATGGTCGTAGCCCGCCCTGCTGTGTAGTATGGAACTGACCAATGGCATTTAGTCAGTCACGTGTAACTGTCAAAAAGTTAGAACCAAGTAATGCAGCTGGCACCTGGTGAGGAAGTCGCCTTGTCGTTGTGGTGTTAGTTCAGTGGTGTGACCTGTGACATTCGTTGGCATTAAGAAACCAATTCCCATGGGCTCCCCCCCCCCCCCTCCCTCTTCTTCTTTGTCTCCGACTAGTCATCAGGGGAACACGACTCCGGAGCAACAGTCATCATTCCCCTTATACACCGCTCCCTTCCTTCGCAGTTCCTTCACCCCGCTCCCAGCCCTTACTTCCGCGTTCCCTGGAACCTCCTTTCCCGTTGTCCCTGTCGCCCCGCCCTGCCCTCACCCTCCAGTCTGTAGATCTGCGTTTTTAGGTCCGGAGTGAGACTTGTGACATCGTTTGTACTATCGTACTATGTTTCATGTAATCTGTTAAGTTTCCTTTCATATAAAGCGCCCTGAGCTCTTTGAAAGGGCGCAATGCAAATGTGCATTATGATGATGATGATGATGATTATCATTATCATTTGGTGGGGTTTTAGAACGACTGTGATTAAGCAGAACTGCTGCCGCATGTGGTGATTAAACATTTTTTGACATTGCATGTGTTCGAAGACTATGGAGGAGAGTGGGTACAGTTATGGGGTCTGGGTAGTTTTTGTGTGATTGGAATTATTACCGGTGCTTGAAATGTTTTGCCAAGTAAAGAACCGAGCTGAATTGTTTTCGCTTTAAGGACGGTGATTTGGGAAGGTGTGTGGTTACTTAGGCAACCCCTTGATAGTTGTGACAGTGATTGTTTTTAAATAAAGAATGATTATCCAACAAGATGATCATTGTGTATAAACATATCCTCCCCAAATGATGATTGCACCGAAAGGAATATCCTTCCATTATTATGATGAGTGCACATGTGTAATTACCCTCCCACATGGTGATTGCCTGTGAATTATATCCCTCCCTCCAAATGCTATTTACGCTTTGATACATCCACGCAGATGGTGATTGCGCTTTGGGGCATCCTGACATTTGAATATTCTGTACAAAGGATAGCCATCCAGATGCTCATTGCGCCTAACACCTCACGTTATTTCCATGTTCTGTTTGGGATATCTGGTTTATAGGCATCAACGTGTTAATGGAAACATATCAATCTCCCATGGAAGTGCACATCTGCCACTTCATTAGTTTTCTCGCTCTTATGAACATTTTCAATCCCTCTAAAAAAAATTAAATCTCCTTCGGCTAATCTCTCTCTCTCTCTCTCTCTCTCTGTCTCTCTCTCTCTCTCTCTCTCTCTCTCTCTGTCGCCGTCTCTTTTTCTCTCCGATTGTCTTCGTTTGTGTCTGTCTCTCTCGCCCCCCCCCCCCCCCCCACGCCCTCCCCCTCTCAGGCTCCAATGGAATCATGTGCTGGCGGTTGCTGTTTATCACCCTGGAAATCGTTCTCATTTTCTTTTACGGGTGTGTAGACCCGGAGGGAAAAGATTTGCTTTGGAAAGTAATCGACCTGTACTTTTTAAAGTTTCTTTTTGCCACCCCATCATCGTTTGCCATTTTTGTTTTGTTGTGTTTTGTTTTCAGTGGCACTTTCCCGACGTTGTTCATCCCGAACCCTCCACACACACACAGCCACACCAAGGCTGGTCTGCCGCAGTCCCGATGCCAACATTCCACAAGGATCAACCAGTCCAGATGGAAACGAGGAGACTGTCCACTGCTGCCGAGTCACTTTGGTGTTCACTGTTGCCCGGTCTGGGTCACACTGCGCAGGACGCCGTCTGCTGACGGCAATAATCACTTCAGTCTAGGATCCAGACTGAGTGAATACAACCCCAAGCCACCCCGCCCCCCTCCTGCCCCCCCCCCCCCCCCTGCCTCCCCCCCAACCCCCCCCCAAAAAAAAAAAACAAAACAAAGAAAAACCATGACCGCCATGTAGGTAGCCACAGTCCGCTTTCGGAGTTGTGCATGCTGGATATGTTTCCATAACCCACCAAACACCGACATATATTACAGGATCTTTAACATGCGTATTTGATCTGCGTGCGTATACACACGAAGGGGGTTCAGGCTCTGGCAGGTCTGCACATATGTTGAGCTTGGAGATCGGAAAAAAAATCTCCACCCTTTACCCACCAGGCGCCGTCACCGAGATTCGAACCCGGGACCCTCAGATTGCCGGAAAATCCAACGCCTTCACCACTCGGCTATTGCGCCTGTTTCTGCCTCTGTCTCTTGTCTCACTGTCTCTGTCTCTGTCTCTGTCACTGTGTGTGTGCGTGTGTGTGTGTGTGTGTGTGTGTGTGTGTGTGTGTGTGTGTGTGTGTGTGTGTGTGTGTGTGTGTGTGTGTCTCTCCCCCTGTCTCCGCTCACGCTCTTTTTCACTAAGGACACCTGATTGTGATTCAGGTTCAAAACTCTCCCTGCCTTCACCACCACCACCACCACCACTCCTGGACGCACTGTTCGTGGCCTGTTGCTTCCTGGGCGGTTCCAGAAACCTCAGCTCATCGGCGTCTGCTGGTTCCAGTGCTAATGTGGTATTCATCGGGCCGCCTCTTTGTCTCTGGTTGGGTTTATAAAGCTGATAATTTATCATTTCCTTTTTCCAGTCCTGTCTCATAACATTTCCCATCTTGTCCTCAGCTGTTAACGATTCCTATATAAATAAAATAAAAAACCCGCGTTTTGGTTTTCAGTGAAAGATAAAAAAAAAACACACCAACACATGAGGGCATAAATGTTAAACATGTAATACTTGTATATAAAAAAACAAAAGAAAAAAACCGCGTTTTTTTTCAGTGAAATATTAAAAAACAAACCAACCAACACGTGAGAGCATAAATATGAAATAAGTGATATTTGTCCAGCTAATCACACACAGGCCTACTTCAAAATCAAACTATCGGGCCGATTTGTTGCATGAAGTGTGCAAAGACAGGTCAATGGTGACTGACAGAATTTTGATCTTCGGCCAAGTCCCGTCTAGTTCCGTATTATCGCCTCTGTAGCAGTAACTTCTTGGTGATGTGGGTGGCTGCAGTGTGTAACATCTCCACCTGTCCCGATTGTTGACTGTCTCACATTTTCTCTCCCTACCACGTTAACCCACAGCTTCCATGTTCTGTTTGGGTTTTTTGACTCACTTGTGTAAACAAAGTGAGTCTATGTTTTAACCCGGTGTTCGGTTGTCTGTGTGCGTGTGTGTGTGTGTGTGTCTGTGTCTGTGTGTCTGTGTGTCCGTGGTAAACTTTAACATTGACATTTTATCTGCAAATACTTTGTCAGTTGACACCAAATTTGGCATAAAAATAGGAAAAATTCAGTTCTTTCCAGTCATCTTGTTTAAAACAATATTGCACCTCTGGGATGGGCACAACAAATTAAAAAAAGAAGCCTAATTATATACAAACTGCATTTATTGTTTATATTTTTTGTATTCTCTAAACTTGGCACTTTGACCTCTTATTCTGACACAACAACAAGAGGAGTCATTATTATCATTTTTTGTTCAAACAGAAACTTATTTTGCTAAGCATGGAATTTTTATTTATTTTGCAAACGTTTTGGTGCAGAGAGTAAAAAAGGGAAATTACTCTGTAATTAATGCTAGGGGACTTAATTTATCACAAGTGAGTCTTGAAGGCCTTGCCTCTCTTGTTTTTGTTTGTTTTTTGTTTGTTTATTTACTCGCTGTACATTCACGCATGCAATAACTCGATCATTAAAAGAACTGCATTCGAGTACAAGATAATGGCTGTCGGTAAAGTACGCTGTTTCACTCAGTGAAAGTTAAAATAGATTATCATTAAATTCAAATTTTTTCTTCTTCTAAGATTTCCAAATAATTGCTGGAAAACAGTTGTGACAAAATTTGGAACCAAATGTCGTATCAGAAAAGAAACGGAACCCACCAACTTGTATGCCTTAGAAATACGGCTTACAATCATGGTACAAGCTGCAAAAAATAGTGCTGAAATAAACTACGCAGAATGAAAAAAAAAAAAAAAGTAAGCAAAATGTGGACGGAAATAAAATCTGACTGCACTTCTCAGATTTCCTGAATGATAGTTTATAAAAAAAAAACAAAAAAACAACAACTTGTACTCAGTCCAGTTACCATTATTACAGTCAAGTTGTCCAGGAAACTATAAGTATGTTAAACCAACTTTTCGTCTGAAAGAAAACTGAATTCGGCGACGATGAACGACTTATTTTGTTTGAATAGTGCTTTATATTTCAGGTGTGTGTCTGTGTCTGTGTTGTAGTAGTTTTCAGTTTAACGTCCTCCACTTTAAGTGATATTGTGTGTGTGTGTGTGTGTGTGTGTGTGTGTGTGTGTGTGTGTGTGTGTGTGTGTGTGTGACAGTATGGGGTTGGCTGGAAAAGCATGTTCAAAGACAGTGATTCCCTTTTTCCATGGCGTGATCCACTCTCTGCAGCGAACTCATCACATTTCCCATTCTCAGTTTTCGGCTCAATGTCCACATGTCCGCTTGTAAACTCCCTTTCCCTGACTGTTCCTCCTCCTCCTTCCAGTCAGTTATTTTTCCTTCTCTCCAACACTCAGCCTTTTCATTCTCCCATTTTCTTTTGTCAAACCCTTCCCTCATTCCCAGCCCCCTTTCCGCTTAGAGTTGTCTGCCCTCCACACCCATTCCCATCACGTGTTCAGGCAAACCAGTTCCCGTTCTCATTTCCCTGACTGCAGGTTCCTCCGGTGTCTCCTATACCCTTCCCTTCCGTTCACATTTCCACCTCCACTCTGCTCCGTTCCTACTCTCTTCCTGCTAGCAGCCTTGTCCGTTCTCTTTCACCGTTTCCATTTCACTCTGCTCCGTTAATAACTCTCTTCCCGCTAACAGCCTGTCCGTTCTTTCACCGTTTCCATTTCACTCTGCTCCGTTCTACTCTCTTCCCGCTAACACCCTGTCCGTTCTCTTTCACCGTTTCCATTTCACTCTGCTCCGTTCCACTCTCTTTCCGCTAATTATTATTCATTATCAGTTACGAAGTCCTTTAAGTAATTTCCTGTTACTGTATTTAGAGGGTTTTTTTGTTTTGTTTTTGTTTTGTTTTTCTTCCAAATTTCACCCACATGTTTACCCTCATTTGCCCAGTTTCCCCCAACCCTCCATTCATCCGCATCTCCCACCCCTTATAACCGGTAATACTCAGATGTATTCATAAATACTTTAACAAATTGTCTTCAATCACCGATATGTGTGACGGGACATTAAACAAAAATTCCACCTTCCTCTTTCCGCTAGCACACTGTTCGTTCTCTTTCACCGTTTCCATTTCACTCTGCTCCGTTAAACTCTCTTCCCGCTAACAGCCTGTCCGTTCTTTCACCGTTTCCATTTCACTCTGCTCCGTTCCACTCTCTTCCCGCTAACACCCTGTCCATTCTCTTTCACCGTTTCCATTTCACTCTGCTCCGTTCCACTCTCTTTCCGCTAATTATTATTCATTATCAGTTGTTTCGCTTGTCAGTTTAACGACTTCTCTTTTACGAAGTCCTTTAAGTAATTTCCTGAAACTGTATTCAGAGGTTGTTTTTTTTGTTTTTGTTTTTTTGTTTTTTTGTTTTTCTTCCAAAATTTCACCCACATGTTTACCCTCATTTGCCCAGTTTCCCCCAACCCTCCATTCATCCACATCTCCCACCCCTTCTAACCGATAATACTCAGATGTATTCATAAATACTTTAACAAATTGTCTTCAATCACCGATATGTGTGACGGGACATTAAACAAAAATTCCACCTTCCTCTTCCCGCTAACACCCTGTCCGTTCTCTTTCGCCGTTTCCATTTCACTCTGCTCCGGTCCACTCTCTTCCCGCTAACACCCTGTCCGTTCTCTTTCACCGTTTCCATTTCACTCTGCTCCGTCCCACTCTCTTCCCGCTAACAGCCTGTCCGTTTCACTCTCTTCCTGCTAACACCCTGTCCGTTCTCTTTCACCGTTTCCATTTCACTGGTTCCTCTTTCCAGTTCTCCCTCTTCACCACTTCCATTTTCGTTCCTTTTATTTTCCCATCCCTTCTCAGCCCCCCCCCCCCTCCCCCCCCGCCCCCCAACCCCCTCCCGAACCCTCCCCCCAACCACCCCCCTCCATGTTGCCCATTGCCATGTTTTGACATTTCTTCCCCAATCCTGTCGATTCCAGTTATCGTGCCAATTGGAACCCACTGCGAAATTGATTTTCGCCTATTGTGTCTGCTTCCATTTCCTATGCCTTTTCAGTCCACCCTTTTGATATAACATGCCAGTATCAACTTCTTTGATATGCCAACCTTTCACATTTTGACAGGCGATTTCGTCTTTTCGGTCTAATTCTTTAAATCCTATTAGTTCCCTTGCTATCATTAAAAATGTCTTTCCTGTTCCCCCTCCACACCTATGCTCCCTTCCCCAGTTACACAATACCGGCCCCCACCACTTCAATTATATACCGGACTTTTTTTTCGCGTTTCCTCAGTTTTGTCCTGTTTTTCCGCCCTTGTTCAGTCCTAAACTGCTCACTTTTTAACGTGCGCGGCATAAGAGGTCTCGGGGTAGAATACGTGTTACAGTACTAAATTGGATTCGATTCCTGGCGCAACCATATTCTAATTTCCATAGTTTCCAAGATACGTTTATTCCGTTATCCCCACATTTTCTCACCATTACAGTTCACCATTTATTCCTTCCCAACTCTTTCCTAGTCTGTTTTCACTCCAATACAGTTTCTTTCTCATTTTGCATCCAAGGGTTCTCTGTTCCATTCACAGCGACTCTTGTTCTTCGGACGAGACATTGAACATCTTAGCATTCCGTCTCTTTATCAGACCAAAACCATCCTTTCTTTCCACTTGCAGACCTAATTGGTTAACTGCAGATTTATCCGTTTGTATCCTTTACACCCCACCGGACAACCGATCCCTAACTTCATCAATCCCTACTCAATAATAAAATATGGAAAAATACTACAATGAAAAGCCCTGATCCATAGCGTTACCACTCCAAATATACCTCCACACTTTCCTCCCCTTAACTTGATCACCATCAGTCCTGCCGATTTGCTTCAACATGCTCAGTCTAAGCACTGCCTTCAGTTCCATCCATTCAGTAAAACCATCTACCCATAACGCCCTCAATCACCTAGCCATCCAGCACATTTCCAACGTCATCCCCACCAAATCATGAACGTGTTACCCTCAAGTCTACCCCTGCAGGAAACGAACTACCCTCAGTACCAAACACCCTTCGCCAGACCACCCGCAATCATGTAATTGAACACAAGCCTCTCAGAACTCAGCTTATTCTTGATCTTTCCCATCCTCAACCCTTTCCACCCTGAGCATTAACTCCCAGTTTTACGCATTGTTATTCTTACCACGCAAAGCCCTGTTTATCCTCAATCATGTCACCCCCCAGGTTTTCCAGTCCTTAACAATATAGTCTCCACTATCACTCTCAGATCTGCGCATACTTAGCCATACCAACTTGAACTCTACTCATTCTTAACCTAACTGCTCTACATCCCACCTTACCATCCACATTCCTATTTTTGTTTATTTTTAACATTTTCTGTGTTAATGTTTTACACAAATCAAGCGTAGGCTTGACAAGCACGTCGGGTTTATGTCAAGATCAGGTATCGTACCTGTAGTTTTCAACAGCAGATGTGGTGTTGTGTATATATGGATCGGTTCGTACGCTTTGACCTTCCGGATTTATTGACATTGATTTAATTTCATTTGAGTGATTAGATATTATCTGTACATCGATTTGTATCTCACAGCAACGTGGATGTGTAAAGTCTGCCACTCCCTGTCTGACAAACCCACATCTTCCCAGTCACGTCAGGTCCTTCCTTATTCCGGCTTTCACCACCACCTTTCCATTGATTGTTCCCTGCCATTCTTGTATTTCCGTTTCTCATAATCCCTCTCCTTTCTCCATTCTGCCCAGTCCTGTTCACTTCAATTCATCTTATCTGCAGGCACCACAGGCTCTACTCCACGACCTAATTATTCTTTTTGTTGTAATCTTGAGTGTACTTAACATCATCCTAGTTCCAATCCTATTGTTGTAACTCATCCTTTAATTGCCCTATAGCTTGGCTGCCCCCCAAACTGCCATTGGTTGCGTTCTTGTAAGCTCCTATCTCTTCCCCCCCTTCCAAAGCTTTCCCGTTATCGCCATTTCTAGTGCTGTTCTCGTTCTCATTATTCTACACTCTGTTCCGTATCTTGTCCATTCTATGTCTACTACCAGCATGATTGTGTTATCTCTCCCTATCTTCATACAGCCCCTCAGTGCCCCAATTTCTTCACTTTGTCCTGTTCGCACACTTCCTCTATTCACTATGCTTTCCCTGCGTGGGGTTCCCCTTTCTCACTTTTCTCTTTTATTAATCCCTAACCCCCCACCCCCACCACCCCACCCCCAGGACCCTCGCCCTTCTAACCCTTACCCACCCCCATTAACACTCCCCAATTACTATTCAGTCCCCCCCCCCCCCGTGGTGTGGCCCGTTGCAGTCGGCTGGACTTAAAGCAACAATAAATGGGATGAATTACTGCTCCGTCTCCCTCCCCCACCCCACCCCCCCTTTCCCCACTTCTTCGTCTTCAGAACCTCCGTTCCCACCGACCTGTAGTTTTTCCTCCACACGCAGCGTCGCATACCATTCCCACATCTGATAATGTGATGATGATGAATATTAACGAAAGTGATGGTCATGATTGTGATAACGATAATATTGACAGATATTCGTTGTATTAGTGTCCGTAAGGTGGGTATAGGAAGTGGAACTGATGGGCGCAGCACTACTTTGTACACACCTTTCCAGTCAGTTCAACTTTACTCCGTCATTCCTAGCCGAGAAAGATTCAGTTTAGCTTCCATTGCTGGTTTTCTTCCCCCCCCTTGACCTTGCTATTTCTCGCAGTCATACGTTTCCGCGTTTCTGTTTTTTTCACCGTGTGGGTGTGTGTGAGAGGAGGGGTGGACGCACTAAACTTCTTGACACCCACCGGTACCCGGACAAAATTCTTCCGTCGTTGTTTCCACGTCAGATCAGAATCGGTTACCGTTTACCGTCACCTCTTCCTCCTCCAACCCCCCCACCCCCCCATCACTATAATTATCCTCTCTTCTAACACTGTTTATGTTTCGTTATCTGTTCCGTGGGTGTGTCGGAAACTCGATTTGTTTCATTGATTTAAAGAAGCTTTCGTGACGGTTTGTTCAGTCAAAAAGCATTGCCTTCCCCCTTCCTCCCCCCGCCCCCCCCCCCCCCCCCCCCCTTTCACACTGCCATCCCCAATCCACCCCCTCAAACCCCTCCCCCCGAGCACAGGCGTTACCCCACTGAGCCACTTCCAGCCCCCTCTGCTCCACCCTGCGTTCTTCATCTTACGAACTCCATTTTAAACATTGTCTTTCCTCCTCCTCCTCCCCCCTCTTCCTCCTCCTCCCAGTCCTCTCCCTCTCCCCCTCCTCCTCCCCCTCCTCCCCTCTTCCTCCTTCTCCCCCTCATTCTCCCCCTCCTCCTCCTTCTCCCATCCTCCCTCTCTTCCTCCTTCTCTTCCTCCTCCTTCTCTTCCCCCTCCTACTCCTCCTCCCTCCTTCTCCTCCTCCCTCCTTCTCCTCCTCCCTCCTCCTCCTTTCTCCTCCTCCCTCCTCTTTCTCCCCCTCCTCCTCCCCGTCCTCTCCCTCTCCCCCCCTCCTCCTCCCCCTCCTCCCCTCTTCCTCTTTCTCCCCCTCCTCCTCCTTCCTTATCCCCCTCCTCCTTCTCCCCCTCCTACTCCTCCTCTCTCCTTCATCTCCCTCCTTCTCTTTCTCCCCCTCCTCCTCCTTCTCCCATCCTCCCTCTCTTCCTCCTCCTCATCCTTCTCTTCCCCCTCCTACTCCTCCTCCCTCCTTCTTCTCCCTCCTTCTCATTCTCCTCCTCCCTCCTTCTCCTCCTCCCTCCTCTTTCTCCCCCTTCTCCTCCTCCCTCCTTCTCCCTCCTTCTCCTTCTCCTCCTCCCTCCTTCTCCTCCTCCCTCCTCTTTCTCCTCCTCCCTCCTCCTCCCTCCTCTTTCTCCCCCTTCTCCTCTTCCCTTCTCCCCCCTCCTCCCTCCTTCTCCTCCTCCCGCTCTAATACAATTATGTTTTTGCTATTTTGTATTGTATTTCTCTTTTTGTCAAATTCGGGCTGCTGTCCCAGGGAGAGTGTATCCGGCTAGAGTGCGGCGCCACCTGTTTTTTTTTTTTTTTCTGCAAGTGCGTTGGTTTTCCAATCAAAGTCGATCTTTTCTGCAGATTTTTGCCATGGACAACCCTTTTGTTGACGTGTTTTGTTTTTTGTTTTTTTTACATGTCGTTTAGAGCGGAAAAGCGTCGCGATTAAGCGGAGACAAATACGTTTATTTTCCCCTTATAATTTATATCAAGTGGTTTTGCGATTTTACATTGGACCCAGTCATTTCGAGGTTGTATTTTGCTTCGATTCTAAAACGGTTATGTGAATCGCGTGACCGGCATTCATGGGTGTCCAACTAAAATGGTGTTTGGGTCAATGCTGGGTGATCACTGAAAATTAATGAACTGCTGGGCAGTCTGTGTTGGACACAGTTGTCATTCTGGTGTCAGTTCAGTTACTGAACAAAAATTAGTAAATGTGCCTTATTTGGTGTGTGTGTGTGTGTGTTCGCGTGTGTGTGTGTTCGCGCGCGTGTGTGTGTGTGTGTGCGCGTGCGTGTGTGGAAGGGTCGGCGAGGGAGAGGGGGGGGGAAGAAAGGGGGGGGGAAGAGGGTTGAAGTGCGATGGATTTTTACTGTGTTTATGCCAAAAAGATAATACTTTGCAGTGATGCTTTAATAGTTGAATTAAATTTGTTTCTATGCATGTTTTTTCAGCTTGGTAGTCCTATATCGACACCACATTTGTTTTATTGTGCAAGTGTATATGCAGAATATGTCTGTCGACACAAACGTCATAAATGCATATAATGTTTCTGTTGCTGAGCATGAGTAGACGTGACTTTCGCTTTGTAGATATATCTTATACATTTGACTTAGACTCTGGGCTCATGGTAACGCTTGTCAGTATTTGAAATATCTGCCGCATCTTTTGTTATGTATATTTTAGTCTTATTTTTGGGGATCTGTTTCCGCTTTGAATTGGGTGTGTAGTTGTTGTTTATTTCTTTCTCGTATGAGAATATATGAAATAAATATGGTGCACTACTTATTTTGAATGTTTCTATTTCGGAAGGAGTGTGTGTGTGTGTGTGCGTGTGCTTGTGTGTGTGTGTGTGTGTGCGTGTGCTTGCGTGTGTGTGTGTGTGTGTGTGTGTGTGTGTGTGTGTGTGTTTGTGTGTGTGGGTGTGTGCCTGTGTGTGTGGCAATGGCTAACCTCTGTCTGCTTCACCTTACCATCGATCATTTTGTGAGACTGAAATGGATAAACATAAATACAGGTGAAATTTCGGTCTCTGTGTGTCTGTATGTCTGCCCCACCCCCACCCCTCAACCCCCCTCTCTCTCTAACCTTCGTCCTCATGGCAATTTTCTTCTCGAACTGCTATGAACACCAAAGATCCCGAGAAGAAAATTAACCCTATGCACTCTGGAATATGACAGAACAAAATAATTTATTAAAAAAGCATCCACGACCGAGCAAAGTGCACAAGCACACACACACACACACACACAGACACACATACACACACACAACTACACAAACACGCAAGTATAAAGGCAACTTTTCATGACAAGTTAAATAGGATTACGTCGCGCGCGCGCGCACACACACACACACACACACAATTTGCACACGCAGACACAGATACATACACACGTGCGCGAACGCGCGCGCTTACACACACACACACACACACACACACACACACACACACACACACACACACTCACACACATACTGTCACCCACGAGCACGTGCATATCAAGCTTGGCGATCACGAGCAAGGGTATGATACCTGAAGAGAACTCACGGCTTTCGCCAGTCTGTCTCTTACCGCCATCGGGTCAGAATGAAATGGAGTTAGAAG
>NC_134883.1:27343483-27345983 GCF_041734735.1 Babylonia areolata | reverse complement strand
TATATTTCACTCCATATTCACAACACTTGGACAACCTTTAGCTCAGTGGAAAAGGCACACTATTCGAAAAATTATCTTTCAAACGACTGAACGCTATTCGGTTTTGCGTTGTGTTCTTTTTGAGCTCTTTCAGTTCAGGGGGCGACAACACAACTGAAGACAAGCTCTTGTATGGCCCGCAGGGTATCTCGAGTTGTAAGAAGGAAAGGCAAACAAAAGATAACAAAGACTTGGGGAGTTTTTTGGGCTCCATGCTAGAGCTAATGAGGTCGCGGCGGACAAAATCGATGGAGAACATCGCGCAGAATGAAACTGTGTAAACGCTGCACAGCTCTGCAGGAAAAAAAGAAAACGATTTTAACTTGTAAGTGTTGGAAGTGGGTACTTGAGTTAAGGCGGACAATTGAAGAATGAAAAAAAAAAAAAAAACAACAAAAAAAACAACCACCCCAAAACAACAACCAAAAATACGAGAAATCTGAGCGCAGCTGTTAAGTATCAAGCTGGTATATATATAGGGCAGTAATGGAATACGTGGTATTTTATACACAAAGGTACTTTTTAATGATGTAGCTGATTACCATTTGAAAAATAATGAATTGACACTTTGCATTTCATTAGACAGCGACTCGAGCAGCTATTAAAGAGTTGGAAATCTATGAAAGCCTTCTCCATAAGTGCAATCTTTCAGGTAATTGCCATTCGATAAGTGTCTAGACGTCCGTACAATGGCCTGTTTTTTTCTACACATTCACCCTCTCTCTCTCACACACACACACATACACATACACACACGTGCGCGCCGGTACTCGCGCTCTCGCACTCACACACGCACACGCTCACGCTCAAACGCGCACACACATACACACACACACACACACCGGCACACCGGCGCACGCGCTTGCGCACTCACACACACACACACAACTTAGACATTAGTGGACAATGACAAATCGAACCCAAAAAGAAACTAGCCCCTTGCCCTTAAATAGTGGAGAAAAGAAGCAAGCTTCTGTTGCTGCTGAATAGTATTGTAATTTGGAAAAAAAAATGTCCCAAATACATGACTTGGGCAGGACAACAAGAAAGTGGGTTCATTTCAGGCTTGCATGGTCGGTTGCTATCGGGTTTTCTGTCTTTTAAATTAAGGGAGGAAGGTGGCAGAATGGTTAAGACACTCGTCTGCCAACACACAGGGCCCTTGAGGGTGTGGGTTCGACTCCCACTGTCGCTCTTTCTCTCATGTTTGACTGGAAAATCAAACTGACCGCCTGTTCGATCGGATAATTTATGATCCGGTGTCCTGTGTGCAGCGCGCAACTGGCGCACTGAAAAAAGAACCCATGACAACAAAATTGTCGTCCCCTGGCAAAATTCTGCAGAAGAAATCCACTCTGAAAGGTACACACACACACACACACACACACACACACACACACACACATATATATATATATATATATATATATATATATATATATATATATATGCACTTACACTCGAGGCCAGACTAAGAGCGTTGGGTTATGCTGCTGGTTATGCCTCTGCCTAGCAGATGTGATGTGGTGTTGCATATATGGATTTGTCCGAACACGGCAGTAACGCCTCGCTGAGAAACTGAAACTGAAACTGAAACTGTCGCTGATGAGAATCACTGATTAGTTCCACAGTATGCACTGTGTGGGCCAGATTTTTTTTTTCTTTTTACTCTCTCTCTCTTGAATTAAGAGAATGATCATTATTTCCACAGAATCATGCGCTTTTTTTTTTTTCCTTGTTTCGTTAATTAAGAGATTGTACAGCTTCCACTGACGGAATCACTTGTTTTGTTTGATTGATTGTTTGTTTGTGTGTGTGTGTGTGTGTGTGTGTGTGTGTGTGTGTGTGTTTTTCGTTGAGGGAATCCGGCATGGCAGCGCTGTGCTTTTCGTGGCGAAGTGGTTAGGTGTTGGGTGACAGGATGTTGCTTCTCTGATATCTGTTGCAGGCGGCGAATTTATCTTTTGCTGCCAGAGCGCTGAAAACTTGATCCGTGTCGCTGTTTGTTCAGAGCGCTTCTTTCTGTGTTACTCTCTGTCTGTCTGTCTGTCTCTGTCTCTTTCTCTCTCTCTCTCTGTTTCTGTCTGTTCGACTCTTGTCACCATTCTGTCTGTCTGTCTGTATCTCTCTAGTGCCTGCCAGTCTCTGTGTCTCTGTGACTCTCTTTTTCTGTCTCTCTTTTTCTGTCTTTCTGTCTCTGTCTCTCTTTCTGTCTCTCTCTCTGTGTTTTGAAAGGGATATAAAAGACTTTCATTTCTTTTTTTTTTAAAATTTTATTCTTTTGCTTATTCCTTTCTTTCGTCCTTCGTGTGTGTGTGTGTGTGTTTCTTCTTCTCTTTTTGCCCATTCTTCAAGTTGTATCTTCTTCTCACTCCCACCGCGAATTCTTCTTTTTCTTCTTCTCAGTCTGTTTCCTCCCTGTCCGGTATGTACGTAAGTGTGTATAAGCGTGGCAAAGTAA
>NC_134883.1:27330983-27333483 GCF_041734735.1 Babylonia areolata | reverse complement strand
TCGAGAGGGGGGGAGGGGTGGTAGTACATAAGATACGAACATAAATCGAAAATCATACACAAACACACAGATACAGTAGAAATTAGGATACATACAAGTGCATATCAATATAAAAACTTGTGTATACTCACACACTGCACACACACACGCGCGCGCGCACGCACGCACCCACGCACGCACGCACGCACGCACGCACGCACGCACACACACACATACACACACATACACACGTTTGAACAGAAGCTGCATATTACATATGGATGGGGCTGATGACTAGATCTTCAGGTAGATGGTTGTTGATTGTACAATTCTATTTATCATACTGGATTCGTTCGAGAGACAGGGCATTGACTGCTTTGGGGGAAAAAGCTATTGGCGAAGCGATTGGTTTTCGTCCTTATACTTCTAGTGTATCGTCGACCAGAGGGGAACATATCGAAAATCCCCAAAGCTGGATGTGATTCGTCCTGGATGATTGATTTTGATTTTTTTGAGTAGCCGCTTATAATATATTATGTCTTCTAGAGAAGGTAGATCAGCCCCGGTAATATTGGTGGCATACGCGCGTAAAAGAACCACGGCAAAGGAAGAGTTGTCCCTGCCCTGGGAATTATTTGGTCGAAAAATCAACTGTCATAGTTAAACACATCAATACCTGTTGGGGACAAAAAAGGCTCCGGATTATTGGTTTGTGCTCGCCTATGAGAGAGCAACCCTGAATTTCACGCAGAGAAATTTGCTGCAGCTGAAGCACAGTACAATACAATGCAATGCAATGCAATGCAAGTAAAACAATGCAGAAAAAAATATGTTATGGGTCACAGAAGTACAAAATATAGTTCGTACCTTAGCCTGCGCTTGAAACGACCCCTTGCTTTTGGGCTGTGTTTTGATACAGCATGGATGTTTGGAGTGATTAAAACTTTCGTCAATATTTACTTACTGGAGCAGTCTTGATCTTGGGTTGTCCAATGCCGTTGCATGACAGATTACGGTTCACAGAACTTTACACTCCGAAATCAAGTTAGCTTTCCCCCCTTTTTTTGGCACAGAGAGGATATTTTTCACATGTTTTCAGACAGTTTTAGGGGGTAGGGGGATGAAAAAGAAATGTGCTCGTGTTTAGGGCCAACATGATGTGACTCATGCCAAGTGTATGTGAAGGGGCAGTGGAAACACGCGTGATGAATGGACTACTTGTGTGTTCCTACGCCATTGACTTGGCGCCGGTGTGAGGGGTTACTAAGCGCCCTTGCAGATGACTGTAAAAAAAAAAAAAAAAAAAAAGAAAAAAATGTGGTTTTTGCGTTGTTGTTTTCAGTGTGCCTCGAGATATTGGATGCGTTCTAATTAGCTGTATAGGCATGTTGCATGTGGCTCAATGGCTGGTTTGGAAATGTTTCGGTGACCGTTTACATGCCGCTTTCTTGCAGCTGCGGTCTCTAGCCTGTAGGTTTTTGTCAAAAATCAGGTTTTGGTAGTCGCGAAACGGCAGGTTTCACCTGGCTTCAAATATGATCAATGGTAAGTGCAGTGTTCTGCAAAAAAAACAAAAAAACAAACAAAAAAAAACAAACAAAAAAACAACAACAAAACCACCCTTTCAGTGTTGTTTTATTCCATGAGAAAAAAAACAAACCGAAGTAGTTTTTACTGATTTGCTTTTTCTTAAAACCATGGGTACAATGGTGCTAAGGCACAACCAATAGTTCGACGCTTAGATTTTTTTCTTCTTCTTGTGTTGTGAAGAACGGCACATGGAAATATGTTGGCTGAAGAGAGACGGGTAGGCCTACCCGGCTACACAGAAGGTGTCGTCAGGGACTGTATACAGGCCCAACGCGAAACCCTGGATTACCTGAAAGGGAGAGGGGCCGGATGGGGGGCTGGGGGTGGAGGGGGGGTGGAGGGCTTTGTTATTTATCACGTCTTTTCAATACCACCACACCAACACTTTGTGGGGGGGAGGGGGGAGGTGGGGCAGAACTGAATGGCCGACAGGCCGTCTTCCCCATCCCCGCTGAGAGGGAAATGACCATCCAGGTTACAGAGCAAGTTGAGAGATGGTGTGAGTATGGGTGAGCGGAGCGGGGGGAGACTACCGATGCTGAGACATCGCCATAAATCTGCTGCAGGGTGATGAAGAACCCTGATTGTTATATCATGTCCTTTCACCTCCAAGGCCACAAAAATAGTAATAGAAAGAATTTGGGGGGAAAAAAAACAAAAAACAAAAAAACCCCTCTGCAACGCCAAAGGATTTACTTTTTTTTTCCCCACGTCCATACAACGGATTGACTGCTGTTCGTTTTTCTAGCCACTACCAAGCAGATCGACTGGGTTTTTTTTCCCATGCTTTGAAAAAAATCGATCGTCCAGATTAAGAAATAAGATGGTGTATAAATAAATAAAAAGTAGCTAACAGATCATTAATATCTCATAGAATATGTTCCATTTATTTTTGAAAAGGGGGAACAAAAAGAAGAGAGAGAGAGAGAGA
>NC_134883.1:27325983-27328483 GCF_041734735.1 Babylonia areolata | reverse complement strand
CACACAATGTCCGTCTGTCTGTCAGTTTGTCTGTCTCTTTCCCTCACTCTCTCTCTCCCCCTCTCTCTCTCCCTCACTGTCTCTCTCTCTCCCTCACTCTCTCTCCTTCACTCTCTCTGTCCCTCTCTCTCCCCCTCTCTCTACCCCACTCTCTCTCTCTGTCTCTCTCTCTCCCTCACTCTTGTACTCTCTCTCTCTCTCTCCCTCACTCTGTCTGTCTGTCGACCTTGTGATTTTCTTTGCAGGGTTGTTGCTGCGACTTTGGTATTGTGTGTATTGTGTGCAAGGTATTGTGTGTGTGTGTGTGTGTGTGTGTGTGTGTGTGTTGGAGCTCATGTACGTTTATATGTATTTGACTGTGCTTTCATATCTGTGAAACTGCATGTTTGGTGCATTTCTGTTATGCATGTGTGGGTGTATGTGTGAATGTGTGTCTTCATGTTTTACATTTATTCGCTTATTTATCACCATTGTTGTCTTATTTATTTATTTATTTATATTTTATTATTATCATTTTATTAGTATTACTAATATTATTACTACTACCTTTTTCTATATTATAATTATTATTTATTTATTTATTTATTTATGCAAGCTTATCTATTATTTATTCCCCCGTTTGTTTGTTTGTTTGTTTTTTGTTTTTTGGTTGTTGTTTTTTTTGTTTTTTTGTTTTTTCTCAAGGCCTGACTAAGCGCGTTGGGTTACGCTGCTGGTCAGGCATCTGCTTGGCTTGGCAGATGTGGTGTAGCGTATATGGCTTTGTCCGAACGCAGTGACGCCTCCTTGAGCTACTGAAACTGAAACTGAAACTGCTGCGACTTTGATTCATGTATTCGTGCTGTTTATGTTTTGTTTGTTTTTACGATGTTAAACGATTATTCTGATGTGTCCCATGCCAATAGGACTGCAATGTCAGTGGCATTGAAACATTTTTCAGTTTCAGTTTCTCTCTCTCTCTCTCTCCCTCACTCTCTCTCTCTCTCCCTCACTCTCTCTCTCTCTCTGTCTCTCTCTCTCCCTCTCTCCCCCCTCTCTCTCTCCATCACTTTCTCTTCCTCTGTCTCTTTTGAAGTTTGGAATGAAGTTGGAATGGGGGACGTGGTGGTGCGGGGGGAGGGGGGCGGGACGTACTGGAGAGAAAAAGGTCTTTGTTAGGTGGTTGAGTACCTTTCTGTGTGGGTCTGTGGCTTTCTCAGTCTGTCCTTCTGTACGTGTCTGTCGCTTTTTTTTTCTCTCTTTGTCTGTTTGTCTGTCTCTTTCTTAGTTCAGCCTCTTTCCCTTTCTTCTCTGTCTCTGTGTCTCTGTTTCTCTCTGTGTGTCTGTGTCTCTCTCCCCGCTCTCTGTCTGTTTTTCGCTTTTCTCTCTTCTCTCTTTTCCACTCTCTTTCTCCTTGTACGTCTCTCTCTCTCTCTCTCCCCCTCTCTCTGTGTCTCAGTCTGTCTCCACTCTGTCTGTCTGTCTGTCTCTCTTTATCTTCTCTCTCTTTTCCACACTCTTTCTCCTTGTATCTCTCTCTCTCTCTCTCTCTCTCTCTCTCTCTCTCTCTCTCTCTCTCTCTCAGGGAGTGGGGTGGGGGTGAGAAGTATACTCTACTTTTTAAGTTTAAAATTGGATCATTAAAAATGTATTGTTGTTCCCAAATGGCCGTGTCACTGTGCTGGGGGAAAGAAACAACAACATCATCACCATCAACTCCTGTTGTGCGGCAACATCGCAAGAGGCCAGTGGTGGGGGAAGTTTTGAGCAATCTGTCTGGAAGTGTCATACATACGAGAATTAGATTACTGACACCTCCTCTCCCCCCAACCCCACCCCCACCGCCCCCTGTTCCTGTTTCCATCATTTACCTCGTCCTCCTCCTCTTCTTCTTACCCATCACCCCCTCACTCCCCAAACAAATCCCCTCCCTCCCCCCCAAACCCACACCAACCCCCCCCCCCCACACACACACACCCACCACCATCACCACCCCCACCACGCAACGCATGCGCCAAAAAAAAAAACCCCCAAAACTTTCCAAGACAACAATGGCAAGTATTGAGCTTCTGTTGGATGCAGTTTACAAAAAAAAACACACAAAAACCCCGCATCATTTCATTCATTGTATTGGACAGAATAGATCCCCCCCCCCCCACCTTCCACCTCGCCATCCCCCCTCCTCCCCCCCCCCCACACACACTCCACTCCCCCCAACCCCTTATGACATTCTGTGAAACGCTATAAATGCTATACACAAGAAAAAAAAAAGTGTCCGAAAAGTTTGAATCCAGCGCCCCCGCCCGCTCCCTGCAGCCCCACGTCCCCACCCCCACCCCTCCTCGACCCCCACCGCCTCTGTCCCTATGTGTTATATACCTCCAGGAGATAGGTCGATGTTTCTGTGTCTACATCAATCTTTTATTCTACCTCCGTGGCTCTTTTCCATTCTGTAGTTGTGTTTATATCATTATGTCAAAGTTTTCGTTCTTTTTCTTTTCTTTTTTTTTTTTCTCTCATG
>NC_134883.1:27318483-27323483 GCF_041734735.1 Babylonia areolata | reverse complement strand
ATTAGACTTCTTTTTTTATTTTTTTGTGCCCATCCCAGAGGTGCAATATTGTTTTAAACAAGATGACTGGAAAGAACTGAATTTTTCCTATTTTTATGCCAAATTTGGTGTCAACTGACAAAGTATTTGAAGAGAAAATGTCAATGTTAAAGTTTACCACGGACACACAGACACAGACACAGACACACACACACACACACACACACACACACACACACACACACACACAGAGAGAGAGAGAGAGAGAGAGAGAGAGAACCGAACACCGGGTTAAAACATAGACTCACTTTGTTTACACAAGTGAGTAAAAAAAAACACAAAAAAACCCTTTTTGTGACTGACCCTCTACATGATTCTGGCGTGCGCGTGGATCTTCTCTATCCTTTCATCTGTATACTCTTTAATTCAGTCATAATCTAAATTCTTTTGTACTGACCGCCACCCCTTGAAGTTTCATGGGCCACCATCTTTTTTTTTTTTTTTTTCCAATGCGTTCTGTCATGTGCACTGAGATGCATTATTTTCTTTCATCAGCTATATTGTGCACATAATACACTGAAATGCGTGCAGCCTATCTTACATACACATTTGTTGCAACAGCCTACATCAGTACACCCCTTCACAAGTGGCCTTCGCCTTTTTGAATGGGTTATCCGTATCCGTCCAACCCCATTTCTCTCTCCCTCTCTTTCTGTCTCTGTCTCTCTGTCTGTATCTCTCCCTTCCTACCTCTGTCACTGTCACTATCTCTCTCTCTCTCTCTCTCTCTCTCTCTCTCTCTCTCTCTCTCTCTCTCTCTCTCTCTCTGTGTCTGTGTGTGTGTCTGTGTCTGTGTCTATGTGTCTGTCAACCTGTTTGCCTCTCTCTCTCTGTCTCAGTTTCTGTGAGTGTCAGTCTGTATGCCTTTCTCTCTGTCTCAATGACTTTTTGCCTCCCCCCCCTCTCTCTCTCTCCACTAGTCGTTGTTTCTGTTTGTCCCTCCCCTCCCCTCCCCACCCCCCCTCTCTCTGTCACTCGATTTCCCCCTCCTCCCTCTTCCTATCTGTGTCGGGTGCAATAATTGACAGAATCAAGTTCTCGTCGCCTGACATTTGTTGTCGTTTGACGTACGGCACGCATTGTCCTCAGTGACATTTACAGTGCGTGCTTGCGTGCGTGCGTGCGTGCGTGCGTGCGTGCGTTCGTGCGTGCGTTCGTGTGTGTGTGTGTGTGTGTGTGTGTGTGTAGCGAGTGTATTTGAGTGGTGGTGGTGGTGGTGGTAGTCGTGTGTGTGTGTGTGTGTGTGTGTTGGATCGGTGTATGCGTGTGGGTGGGTGGGAGTGAGTATGTGTGCTCGTTTACATGCACCAGTACGCGCGAGTTTGTGCCGGTGTGTGTGTGTGTGTGTGTGTGTGTGTGTGTGTGTGTGTGAGTGAGTGCGCGCGCGCGCGCACGCGCGCATCTTTTATGATCAAAATACAAACATGGAATGAGTGAATGAAAGAATACAACTGGAAATGGCACATTGATAATGTGTTTAAAGAAAATAGATCAACGCTGGGTCTTCGAATTCGTGGTGTCCAGGAGCCAGTTGCACTGATCGGACGGAAGAGCCCAGTATGGTCGTAACCCGTTACTAACTGTGTGTAGTATGGAACTGACCAATGGCGTAGTTCGGTCAACGTAGGCATTTAGTCACGTGTAACTGTCAAAGAGTTAGAACCAAGCAATGCAACTGGCACCAGGGGAAAAGGGTGGCGAATATTCCTGACATGTCACAGAATTGTCAGTGGCACACCGGCGCAACGGCAGTACCTACATTTTTTTTTTTTTTTTAAAGTGCATCACGTTGAACCACCGAAGGCGTGTTGGAGGAGAAAGGTCGAGGGTACTCACGACATGTGAAGTTAGTTGCCAGTCACTCACGATCTTTGTTTTTTTGTTTGTTTGTTTGTTTGTTTTTTGTTTTGTTTTGTTTTGTTGCCATTGATGCCGATGCACTGTTGAGCATCTGTTGTGACACAGTGTCATCGTTCGTTCAGCACCACGCCCATCAGGTTTGTGATGGATGCAAGCCGTATTGAAACCAACATTGACGTTTGGGTACCATCTTGGGTTCCACAATGTTACGTTTTAAGGTTAGTGTGGGGCGCCATCATTGAACTCTTACGGTTTCAGCGCATTTTGCCTGCCTGCCATAGAAGCCATACCTGAGACAATAACAAAGAAAAAGAAAGAAAAAAAAAAAGTGACAACGTTGACTGCTCCTTTTATTGATCCCCCCCGCACCCCCCCCCCCCCACCACCACCCGCCCCGCACCCACCCACCACCACCACCATCAGTAGCAGCCAGCAAGTCATTGTCACTTATAAGTGCACAGCTGGCGCCATGTATAAGCAGCTAGGCATACACTGACCGCATGCCTGCTTTCTGTCCAGATGAAAGATCTGATCACAGATAACGAACAATGGAAAGAAACCGAAAGACCGAAGAAAAGAAGAAGTAACAAAGAAAGAAGAAAGAAGTAGTAGTGACGTAGAAATCTTGTTGTGACACAAAAAGAGTATTTCAGTACAATACAATATACAGTGCAGTGCAATACAATACAATACAGTGCAGTGCAATACAATACAATACAATACAATACAGTGCAATACAATACAATACAATACAATACAGTGCAATACAATACAATACAATACAATACAGTGCAGTGCAGTGCAGTGCAATACAATACAATACAATACAATACAGTGCAGTGCAGTGCAGTGCAGTGCAGTGCAGTGCAATACAATACAATACAATACAATACAATACAATACAATACAATACAATACAATACAATACAATACAATACAATACAATACAATACAATACAATACAATACAATACAATACAATACAATACAATACAATACAATACAGTGCAGTGCAGTGCAGTGCAGTGCAATATACAATACAATACAATACAATACAGTGCAGTGCAGTGCAGTGCAATACAATACAATACAATACAATACAGTGCAGTGCAGTGCAATACAATACAATACAATACAATACAGTACAGTGCAGTGCAGTGCAATATACAATACAATACAATACAATACAGTGCAGTGCAGTGCAAAATACAATATAACACAGTGCAGTGCAATACAATACAATACAATACAATACAGTGCAGTGCAGTGCAAAATACAATATAACACAGTGCAGTGCAATACAATACAATACAGTGCAGTGCAGTGCAGTGCAATATACAATACAATACAGTGCAGTGCAGTGCAGTGCAATATACAATACAATACAATACAGTGCAATGCAGTGCAGTGCAATATACAATACAATACAATACAGTGCAATGCAGTGCAATATACAATACAATACTGTGCAGTGCAGTGCAAAATACAATATAACACAATGCAGTGCAATACAATACAATACAATACAATACAGTGCAGTACAGTGCAGTACAGTGCAGTGCAATATACAATACATTACAATACATTACAATACAGTGCAGTGCAGTGCAGTGCAATATACAATACAATATAACACAGTGCAGTGCAAAATACAATATAACACAGTGCAGTGCAATACAATACAATACAATACAATACAATACAGTGCAGTACAGTGCAGTGCAATATACAATACAATACATTACAATACAGTGCAGTGCAGTGCAATATACAATATAACACAGTGCAGTGCAATACAATACAATACAATACATTACAATACAGTGCAGTGCAGTGCAATATACAATATAACACAGTGCAGTGCAATACAATACAATACAATACAATACATTACAATACAGTGCAGTGCAGTGCAATATACAATATAACACAGTGCAGTGCAATACAATACAATACAATACAATACAGTGCAGTGCAATATACAATATAATACAGTGCAGTGCAATACAATACAATGCAATACAGTGCAGTGCAATATACAATACAATACAATACAATACAATACAGTATGAATGAAGACGGAAATGAAGAAACATTCACTGCTGGCCTCCACTCTAGCTAGATTTCAGGTGTCAGCGTATGGTTTGGAGATGCTGAAAGGAATAGGATGTGAAGAAAAAAATAATGTGAATGAAGAAAATAAAAGAAAAAAAGAGGAGGAAAAAAAGCAAACAAACTTTATAGACATGATAAAAGATGGAAAGAAGACAAATAAAAGAAGAAAAAAAAACCAAAACCAAAACCAAACAAAACATAACAAAAAAAAACATCATAAAAAAGCGGAAAAAAGAAATGACGGAAAGGCATGGAAATAGGGGGGAAAAAAAAGCAAAAAAATGTTTAAAAACAAGGAAAGAAAGAACGTGGCAGTAGTTTTAAAAGAAACTAGAAATATCGAGAGGGGAGGGGGAAAAAGAAGAAAGAAAATAAAAGTAAAAGGAGAAATGGGGATGGCAAAGAGTGCATATTAACGGACAAAAAAAAAAGGTTCAAAAATGAATGAAGACAGAAAATGATGAAAAAGAGAAAAAGGAATAAAACGAAAAGAGAAGGAAAGAAAGGTGGAAAAACAAACAAACAAGGATACAGTGATGGAGTGATGACCTAGAGGTAACGCGTCCGCCCGTAGGAAGCGAGAGAATCTGAGCGCGCTGGGTTCGAATCACGGCTCAGCCGCCGATATTTTCTCCCCCGCCCCCCCGCCCCGTCCAACTGGACCTTGAGTGGTGGGTGGTCTGGACACTAGTCATTCGGATGAGACGATAAACTGAGGTCCCGTGTGCTAGCATGCACTTAGCGCTCGTAAAAGAACCCACGGCAACCAAAAGGGTTCTACTACAGATAAAACAAATAAAACTGCACGCAGGGGGAAAAAAGGGTGGCGCTGTAGTGTAGCGACGCGCTCTTCCTGGGGAGAGCAGCCCGAATTTCACACAGCTGTGACAAAAAAGAGAAATACAATACAATACAATACACTAAAAGAAACGAATGAATGAATGAACGAAATTCAGAAATAAAAAAAAAGGGGGTAAGAAAGAAAGG
>NC_134883.1:27305983-27310983 GCF_041734735.1 Babylonia areolata | reverse complement strand
CCCAATCTAAGGCTGAGACGGGGTACTGTATAGCGTGGTGACGGGATGGTAAATATCAAACAAATTTTCTTGGGAGTTAAACATTTCTGTTTTTAACTTCGTGTCTCGACTCTGAAATTCGTTTGCTCTTTTAAAAAAAAAAAAAAAAAAAAAAAAAAATTTGTTATTTACCTTTATGCTGTGTTCAGGTTTTGTCTTTATTGGTTTTTGTTTTCCTTTCTTTATTTCGTTTTTACTATGTTTAATTAGTTGATTAGTCAATTAACTAATCATTTGATTAGCCAGTTAATGAATTAAGTAATTGAGAAATTGATGAATAAAGTAATTGAGTAATTGATTGGCTGTTTCGTCCATTCATTCATGTATTGATTTATATATTTGTTTATTTATTTATGTATTTCTTTCTTTCTTGGCTTATTCATCTTATTTTACGTATCTGTCTTACCCATCACCTGTTTTGTTTTTTTTTTCACCCAAAGACAACTGCAATAAAGTGTCAGATTCTTGACGCCTTTCCAGAACAAACATGTTGCAGAATGTTGTCGCACTTTACTTACACAGGCGCAGTGCATCTCTGAATCACTCGCCAGGATTTTGGACAGGGGGTTATCAAAGAACTGAACATGGTGGATGGAATGTAAACGCCCCTTGATTTTTTTTTTTTTTTCTGGCACCGATTATCGCCGGGTTATCTTCCAGACGTCAGGAACAGGTGTGGAAGGCGATTGTGTCAAAAAGGGAGAGAACTTGCAGAAACTTGTTATGAAGTTAGTAGAGAGAAGGGGGGGGGGGGGGGGGGGGGGGCCAGTCAAACTGAACTTGCAGAGATGTCGAGGAATGGCGCCAAAACTCACAGATACTTTGAGAATTAGTGCTAAACTGACTCTGAGAGGCTTGGAAAAATAGCGCCAAAAGTCACACTGAGAAGCTGGAAAGACTGGCGTTAAACTCACGGAAGCTTGACAGACTGGCGTTTGATAAATTGGCGCTGAAAGTCACGGAAGCTTGACAGACTGGCGTTTGATAAATTGGCGCTGAAAGTCACAGAAGCTTGACAGACTGGCGCTTGATAAATTGGCGCTGAAAGTCACAGAAGCTTGATAGACTGGCGCTTGATAGACTGGCGCTGAAAGTCGCAGGAGCTTGATAGACTGGCACTGGTGCTTGATAGACTGGCGCTTGATAGACAGGCGCTTGATAGACTGGCGCTGAGTCAGAGAAGCTTGATAGACTGGCGCATAAAGTCACAGAAGCTTGATAGACTGGCGCTTGATAGACTGGCGCTGAAAGTCACAGAAGCTTGATAGACTGGCGCTTGATAGACTGGCGCTGAAAGTCACAGAAGCTTGATAGACTGGCGCCGAAACTCACAGAGGCTTGGAAAAGTAGGGCCAAACTCACATTGGCTTTAGGAAAAGGGCCAGGCCTACTGATTTGACGCTTGATAGACTGGCGCTGAAAGTCGCAGGAGCTTGATAGACTGGCGCTGGTGCTTGATAGACTGGCGCTGAAAGTCACAGGCGCTTGATAGACTGGCGCTGAGTCAGAGAAGCTTGATAGACTGGCGTTGAGTCACAGAAGCTTGATAGACTGGCGCTGAAAGTCGCAGGAGCTTGATAGACTGGCACTGGTGCTTGATAGACTGGCGCTGAAAGTCACAGGCGCTTGATAGACTGGCGCTGAGTCACAGAAGCTTGATAGACTGGCGCTGAGTCACAGAAGCTTGATAGACTGGCGCTGAAAGTCGCAGGTGCTTGATAGACTGGCGCTGGTGCTTGATAGACTGGCGCTGAAAGTCACAGGCGCTTGATAGACTGGCGCTGAGTCAGAGAAGCTTGATAGACTGGCGCAGAAAGTCACAGAAGCGTGATAGACTGGCGCTTGATAGACTGGCGCTGAAAGTCACAGAAGCTTGATAGACTGGCGCCGAAACTCACAGAGGCTTGGAAAAGTAGGGCCAAACTCACATTGGCTTTAGGAAAAGGGCCAGGCCTACTGATTTGACGCAATAACGCCCTCCCCCCTTGTCTCCATCTCCCTTCGCCTCCCCCTCCTCTCGCCCCCCCTCTCGTCTCCCCCTCCCCTCCCCCTCCCCTCGTCACCCCCCTCCCCTCGTCTCCCCCTCCCCTCGTCTCTCCCTCCTCTCGCCCCCCCCACTCGTTTCCCTCTCCCCTCGTCTCCCCCTCCTCTCGTCTCCCCCTCCCCTCGTCTCTCCCTCCTCTCGCCCCCCCCCCCTCGTCTCCCTCTCCCCTCGTCTCCCCCTCCCCTCGTCTCCCTCTCCCATCGTCTCCCCCTCCCCTCGTCTCCCTCTCCCCTCGTCTCCCCCTCCCCTCGTCTCCCTCTCCCATCGTCTCCCCCTCCCCTCGTCTCCCTCTCCCCTCGTCTCCCCCTCCCCTCGTCTCCCCCTCCCCTCGTCACCCCCTCCCCTCGTCTCCCCCTCCTCACGTCTCCCCCTCCCCTCGTCTCCCCCTCCCCTTATCCCCCTCTCCCCTCGTCACCCTCTCCCCTCGTCTCCACCTCCCCTTATCTCCCTCTCCCCTCGTCACCCTCTCCCCTCGTCTCCCCCTCCCCTTATCTCCCTCTCCCCTCGTCACCCTCTCCCCTCGTCTCCCCCTCCCCTTATCTCCCTCTCCCCTCGTCACCCTCTCCCCTCGTCTCCCCCTCCCCTCGTCTCCCTCCTCTCGTCTCCCCCTCCCCTCGTCTCCCTCCTCTCGTCTCCCCCTCCCCTCGTCTACCCCTCACCTCGTCTCCCCCCTCCCCTCATCTCCCTCTCGCCTCCTCTCCCCCCCCCTCGTCTCCCTGTCCCCTCGTCTCCCCCTCCTCTCATCTCCCTCTCCTCTCGTCTCCCCCTCCGCTCGTCTCCCTCTCCCCTCGTCTCCCCACATCTCCCCCTCCCCTCGTCTCCCCCTCCTCTCGTCTCCCTCTCCCCTCGTCTCCCCCTCCCCTCGTCTCCCTCTCCCCTCGTCTCCCCACATCTCTCCCTCCCCTCGTCTCCCTCTCCCCTCGTCTCCCTCTCCCCTCGTCTCCCCCTCCCCTCGTCTCCCCCTCTCCTCGTCTACACTCCCCCCCCCGGCCCCCCTTGTCGCAAACTCGGTATTTGTTGTCAATGACGAAGTGACAAATAAATTGATAAATGAATAAATATGATAATGATAAATAAATAAATAGATAAATAAATAAATAGACACAGAATATATAAGTAAACAAATGAGTTAATAAACAGATGAATAAATGAAATACTGAAAGAGAAACTAAGAAAGAAAAGCAAATAAACACAACTGAGAGCCCAACTAGTTACCTCTCAGAGGCTGGAGGAAAACTTACAACCATCTTCGAGGTACCACATAAGACTGCCCCCCCCCCTCCTACCTTCTCCCCCGACCCCCCCCCCCCGTACCCCCCCTCCCCCACCCACACACACACACATACACAGCCACCCAACAACCCCTTGTAGCCAAATCGACATCTTTTGTTCACACACACACACACACACACACACACACACACACACACACACACACACACACAAAGAATGAAAAAAAAACCCCAAAAAACAAAAAAACCCGAGGGTAAAATACATGACCGAAAACCCACAGACGCTGGAAGAAAGAAATGTCAGCTCATCGACTTATCAACGAAAAGATCGTCTCCCACCCCCTCGCCTGCCTACCCCCCTCCGCCCCCCCCCCCCCCCCACTCCCTTCACCCCAGCCCCCCCACCCTCATCTCTGTCTCTTTGTCAAGTACAAAGAGGGTGATGGGGGGAAAACCATGGGCGCCAACGCTCACATAACTGGTGGAAGAAAAGTCATGTTATCGATCTGCCGGCCTACTAAAGTGCCCCCCCCTCCCCCCCCCCTCTCTCTCTCTCTCTCTCTCTCCGTCCTTGACGTAAAATTGCCATCTTTTGTCGAGGACGCAAATAAAGAAATAAAACTTTATATTAAAAAAAAAGAAGAAAAAAGAGAGAGAGAGATAAATGCCAGAAGAAAAAAGAAAAGAAACAAAAGAATATAAAAAAGAAAAGGAGAGAGAGAGAGAGAGAGAGAGAGAGAGAGAGAGAGGGAGGGAGGGAGAGAGAGAGGAAATCCGAAAGAAACAGAACAATAACAACAAAAAAGAAAAAAAGAAAGGGAAAGAAAGACTGGAAAACGAAAACGAAACGAAATGAATAAAGAAAGTGTTATTTATTGTTGATATTTTCTATGCTAGCTCTGCCTGTAATGTCCTTTGTCTTGTGGTGATACAAATTCATACCTCAAGTGTATTACATTGCCTATTTAGATGATGAAAAAGTGAAGTATAGACACTCATATGCAGAAGTTTCCAACCTGTCCACACAATGAAAGTGCCCCAAGTTTGTCTTTTTTTTCCAATTTTTATTTATTTATTTATTCATTCATTTATTTGTGATCACGCTTGTTTTTGTTGGTTTTTTTTGTTTTTTGTTGTTGGTTGTTTTTTGTTGTTTTTTTTATAGTGTTTTTGTTTTTTGTTTGTAACGAAGTGCATATTTAGAACAGTGACAAAAAAATGTATGTAGAATATGCAACATGTATGCCCTATGTTCTTCTGTATACGTCTTTGCTTTGTTACACTTTCTTTTCCTGTTATGCATTAAGTTAATGTAATGTATTGTGTTAGTACTGTTTAGTTACATTAAGATTTGTGCATTGTAAACAAAAACTGAATGAATAAAAAAAATATTTTGGAGAAAAAAAAAGAAAGTAAGGAAACATAAAAAAAGAAATCAAAAACAAAAAACCCAAAAAACAAAACAAAACAAAAAAAGAAAAAAAAAGAAAGGAAAAAAAACACCTTAAAGATAGCAAGAAGAAATAAAGAGGTCATCTGCCATAGCAGCAAACGCCCATCCGTCAGTGTATTACAAGAGTTAACGATTGAACACACACACACACACACACACACACACACACACACACACACACACACACACACAAAAGCATCGCCGATAATTGTGTCTTTTCTTGGGCCAAACC
>NC_134883.1:27280983-27288483 GCF_041734735.1 Babylonia areolata | reverse complement strand
CCCCTCACCCTGTCTTCATTACCATACCAGTAGCAACCGAGGGAGGGGGGCGGGGGGGGGGGGGGGGGGGGGGGGGGGGGGGGGAGGAGAAGAAGAAGAAGTAAAAAAAGAAAGAAAGAAAAAAAAAGAGCAGATAACTGGAGGATTTAGGACCATGCACAGGCAGCCTATTAGACGGATAAACAAGGTCCTTCCGTGTTATCATCCGGGCTAATGACTGGGGAGGGGGCGAGGAGGGAGTACGGAGTGGAAGGATGGGGTGGGGGGGGGTGGGGGATTGGAGGTGGGAGATGAGTTGAGCGTTGTTGTTGTTGGTGGTGGTGGTGGTTGGTTTGTGGTGGTGAGTGGGTTAGAGAAGGTGAGAAGGACGGTTGTTATCCGCCCCCCCCTCCACCCCCAACCCCACTCCCACCGCTGGCCATCCTGATCTTCACTTTTTCTCCTTTACTTATACCACCCCACTACACGCCTTGCTATGTAGCGTGTGAGAACGTGATCGTGGTTTTTTTTTTTTTTTGCGTTTGGTTTGTAGCTGCTTCCTTTTATTCTTCCCCTCCTTCTTCCTTCTTTTTTTTTGTATCTAGTCCTCCTTCTTTCTTCTTCCCCTCCTTCTTTTTTTGTATCTAGTCCTCCTTCTTTCTTCTTCCCCTCCTTCTTTTTTTGTATCTAGTCCTTCTTCCTTCTTTTTTGTATCTAGTCCTCCTTCTTTCTTCTTCCCCTCCTTCTTCCTTCTTTTTTTGTATCTAGTCGTCCTTCTTTCTTCTTCCCCTCCTCCTTTTTTTGTATCTAGTCGTCCTTCTTTCTTCTTCCCGTCCTTCTTCCTTCTTTTTTTGTATCTAGTCCTCCTTCTTTCTTCTTCCCCTCCTTCTTCTTTTTTTGTATCTAGTCCTCCTTCTTTCTTCTTCCCCTCCTTCTTCCTTCTTTTTTTGTATCTAGTCCTCCTTCTTTCTTCTTCCCCTCCTTCTTCCTTCTTTTTTTGTATCTAGTCCTCCTTCTTTCTTCTTCCCCTCCTTCTTCCTTCTTTTTTTGTATCTAGTCCTTCTTTCGTCTTCTCCTCCTTCCTTCCTTCTTTTTTTATATTTAGTCCTCCTTCTTTCTTTTTCCCCTCCTTCTTCCTTCTTTTTTTGTATCTAGTCCTTCTTCTTTCTTCTTCCCCTCCTTCTTCCTTCTTTTTTTGTATCTAGTCCTCCTTTCTTCTTCCCCTCCTTCTTTTTTTGTATCTAGTCCTTCTTTCTTCTTCCCCTCCTTCCTTCTTTTTTTTGTATCTAGTCCTCCTTTCTTCTTCCCCTCCTTCTTCCTTCTTTTCTGTATCTAATCCTCCTTCTTTCTTCTTCCCCTCCTTCCTTCTTTTTTTGTATCTAGTCCTCCTTCTCCTTCTTTCTTCTTGTTCTTCTTTTTTTTTTCTTGTTCTTGTTCTTGTTCCTCTTCATCATCATCATCATCATCATCATTATCATCTCCTCCTCCTCCTCCTCCTCCTCCTCCTTCTTCTTCTTCTTCCTTTCTCCCCTCCTCCTCCTTCTCATCTTCCTCTTCACAGCTGTCTTGTCATCTTCATCTCCATTTTCCTCTTTCCTTTTTCTCTTCTTCCTGTATTCCCCTCTTCATTTGTTACTTTATTCCTCTTCTTCTTTCTTCTCTCCATTCTCGTCGTCAACTGCTTATTTCTTTTTTTCGGTTCTGTTCTCATCTCCTTCTTTCTCATTCTTCAGCAGTCTTTCGTTTCAATATTGTTTCCTTTTCTCTCGAATCTTCGTTTTACTCCTGTCCTCATCAGTGCTCGTCTTTACTCGTCTGTGCGTATTTCTCTTCCACCTTCTTCGTTTTTTGTTTGTTTTTTTTTTCTTTTCTTTTCCTGTTCTTCCTCTTTCTGTTGTTCGACACCACCCTATTTCCTATGTCGAGGGCTGGATAAAAAAAAACAACAACAAACAACTGCATGTATCTAAGCGGTTTCCTGAGTACGTTAAATCAGGCACCACTGAACACCACCGAAGTGACTCAGCAGCAGTGCAGGGTCTCCTCTGGTGTCTGGCCTCCTGGCGACCTAACGTCGATGGCCGTTCCCTGCGGACTGCCGACTGGAACTGTGACGGACGAACCGCGGGGTGTGGCCGTGCATGGGGGGGGGGGGGGGGGGGGGGGGGAATCTGAATGAGCTGCGTGGGAGTAATGCCCACTGAAACGGTGCAGGTGATGGGGCAGCAACAAAAAAAGAAAAAAAAAGAAAAAAAAAAAGCATGTATCATGCTTTCTATTAGTCTCGTTGATAAAAGACTTTGTCATGTCTTCTTCACATGTCCCTGCCTTCCCCAGTCTTTCTTTCTTTCTGTCTTCCTCCCCCCCCCTCCCCATTCATTTTCCCTCAAAGCCTGGCTGACTGAGCGCGTTGAGTTACGCTTCTGCTGGTCAGGCAGTGCTTAGCAGATGTAGTGTGGCGTTTATGGATTGGTCCGAACGCAGTGATGCCTCCTTGAATAACTGAACTGAAGTGAATTGAAGTGAAGTGAACTGACCTGAACTGGATTCCCGTTATCACCCGCCTCTTTCTCTTCCTGCTTCTAATTCCCCATTCTCTTCTTCTTCTTCCTCCTCCTCCTTCTTCTTCTTCTTCTTCTTCTTCGTTCTTCGTTCTTCTACTTTTGTTCCTTCACCCCTTCCCGATTTCGTGTCTCCAGTCAGAATCAGTTTGAATCAGAACCCCAGTCTCTCATCGATCCGTCGATTGCCTCATCGGTTTGTCGTCATATCAGCCTGTTTGTCTCTCGGATGGTTACTCGATTCGTAGATATAGTTGGCTGATTATTTGATTTGCTTGTCGGTTAGTTAGCGGATTAGTTAATGGGTTTCTTGCTTGGTTTAGCAGATTGGTTAGTGGATTAGTTTGGTTGATCTCTCGGCTGGTTTGTCGCTCATATGGTTGGTATACCAACCCCCACGCTGTATTAAACAGCAGCAGCAGCAGCAGCAGCAGCAACGTCAACACAAAATAAAACACCGAAAAGGCTTGACCACGTGGAAACCATTCTGGGGACTGAATTTGGTCAGTCTGTTCATAAGGTACACCACCATAACCGTGATGATGCTTGGGAGATAATTCATTTCAAAAGGTCTGAATTTGTAATCTTCTTTATGGAAAGGGTGTTTCTCTTCATGTGTTCGTCATGGTTGTGTCATGAATTTTGCTTTTGTTCATGATTCATGATTATCTTGCTTTAAGCACATTTTAAGTCACCATAAAGAATAAATGAATGAATGATATGGATACTGATATAGCGCATGTTCTCGGGGTCATTTGCACAACAGGCTGCCTACGTGGGAAGAGCCGACTGACGGTTGCCATTGGGCGCTCATCATTCGTTTCTTGTGTCATTCAGTCAGATTTCAGGCACGCACACATACTCTCTCAGACATGTGACGTTTTACGTGTATGACCTTTTTGTTTCTTTACCCCGCCATATAGGCAGCCATACTCCGTTTTCGGGGGTGTGCATGCTGGGTGGGTTTTTTTTCCATAACCAACCAAACACAGACATGGAAATTACATGATCTTTAACGTGCGTATTTGATCTCCTGCATGTGTATACACACACAAAGGGGATTCAGGCACTAGCAGGTCTTCACATAATTTGATCTGGGAGACTCTTTACCCACCAGGCGCCGTTACAGAGATTCGAACCCGAGACCCTCAGATTGAAAGTCCAGCTCTTTAACCACTCAGCTATTGCGCCCGCATAGTATCAACATTTTTCAAACATGGCTTCAAATATCATGATATTTGATTCTTTGTAGCGACGTATTTGTGCTCTGATAAGTGGTTGTGTTACGCGAAAAAACATTTGATTTTTTTTTTTTTGACCTTGGACTTTCATGATGCTTAACTGTATGGATCATTATGTCTCTGTGTGCTTTATGTGTGCATGCATATATATATATATATATATATATATATATATATATATATATATGTGTGTGTGTGTGTGTGTGTACAATTTTTGTTTGTGTGTGTGTGTGTGTGTGTGTGTGTATACTTTTTGTTTGTTTGTTGATGTGAATGTGCACGCGCCTGTGTTAACATAAGTTCTTTTCTTTTTTTATTCTTTTTTTTTATATATCCCACGGCCTATGGCCTATCTCATGAACCTTTTAACAGATTTGCCTCCCAAGGCTGCCATACGTAACAACGTTTTGCAGTCTTCCCGTGTGAACAAGCCTTTATTTGCTGTGGCATGAGAGTTCGTGCACGTGAAACAGGAGCAAAGGTAGTGTGTGGGTCAGAGGAGTTGTTGGCGGGAGCTAGGCGGTGAGAGGGACGAAACGAAATGGGGTGGTAGGCTGCGTGAATTTTTTTTTTCTTTCTGTCTTTCTTTCTTTGCAGAAGCGCATCTTCTTCCACTTTGTCTTTATTTGTACGTTTCCGGGTGTGTGTGTTTTTTTGTTGTTGTTTTTTTGTTTGTTTTTTTGTTTTTTTGATTATTATGTGCTTCTTTCTTCATTTCCTTCTTACTTTTCTTTTCTTTTCTTTCTTTCCATTCTTTAGTTTTCTTCATTTTCTGTCTTTTTTTTTTTTTTCGTTTTTCTGTCGGTTTTTTTTCCCCTTTGCTTCTTTTCTTTCTTTTTTTTTCTCCTTTTTTTATTTCTTTCTTTTCTGTTATCCTTCATTTATTTATTTATTCTTTCTGCTACAGAACTTTCTTTATTCTTTCTTTAACTTTTCGACAGTTATATGTAATTCGATTTTTTTTTTTTTGGGGGGGGGGGGGGGAAGGGGGGGGATAGGGGGGGAGAGGGGGGGATGGGGGGGGGGGTCTATCTGTCTATTTCTCCCTATTTTTCCTCGCCCCTCATCAGTCCTTCTCTGCCTCTCCCCTCTCCCCTCTCCCTCTCCCTCCAGCATCCCCACTGTCCTTCGGCACCCATTTCTCCGTCCGTCTGTCTTCATCTTCACCCCTGTGTCTCAGCCTCTGTTTCTTGTATATAATAGGATGAATATGTGGATCTCTGTGTGTGTGTGTGTGTGTGTGTGTGTGTGTGTGTGTGTGTGTGTGCGCACACACGCAGATATCTATATATATATATATATATATATATATATACATGTATGTATGTATGCATATATATACATATATGTGTATACACACACACACACACACACACACACACACACATATATATATATATATATATATATATATATATATATATATATACATACATACATATATATGTATGTGTGTATGTGTGTGTGTGTGTACGTGCGTGCATGTGTGCGTGTGTTTTTCATTCTTCAGGTATTGTTTCTTACAACAACGAAAAAAAAAAGCAAAAAAAAAAAAAAAAAGCAAACCGGATGCAACAGTCTGGCGCTCTTGCTTTCCTTCCTTCCTTCCTGTCTTTATTCCTTCCAAGTTTTTTGTTTTTTTTTCCTCTGCTTCTTTCTCCTGTAGTATTCGTTCCTTGACGTTGTGTATAATGTCGGCACACATTCAGTCCAGTTGGCTGCAGTACTTTGCCAAACACGAGTCCCAGGAATGATTCAGCACTCTGGCACTGTGCGGGAGTAAGGTCTGGTACCTTTTCTTTTTAAACTTTCTCCTTTCCTTCCTTCCTTCTTCCCAGTGCTTTTCCTTCCTTTCTCCCTTCCCTCTTCCCTTCCTTTCTTCCTCCCTTCTTTCCTTTTCCTTTCTTTCTTCATTCCCTTCTCCCTTTCCTTCTTCCTTCCTTTCTCCCTTCCCTTTCTCCTTCCTTCCTTTCTCCCTTCCCTTTCTCCTTCCTTCCTTTCTCCCTTCCCTTTCTCCATTCTTCCTTCCTTTCGCCCTTCCTTTCTCCTTCCTTCCTTCCTTTCTCCCTTCCCTTTCTCCTTTCTTCCTTCCTTTCGCCCTTCCTTTCTCCTTCCTTCCTTCCTTTCTCCCTTCTCCCTTCCCTTTCTCCTTCCTTCCTTTCTCCCTTCCCTTCTCCCTTCCCTTTCTCCTTCCTTCCTTCCTTTCTCCCTTCCCTTCTCCCTTCCCTTTCTCCTTCCTTCCTTTCTCCCTTCCCTTTCTCCTTCCTTCCTTCCTTTCTCCCTTCCTTTCTCCTTCCTTCCTTCCTTTCTCCCTTCCCTTTCTCCTTCCTTCCTTTCTCCCTTCCCTTTCTCCTTCCTTCCTTTCTCCCTTCCCTTTCTCCTTCCTTCCTTCCTTTCTCCCTTCCCTTTCTCCTTCCTTTCTCCCTTCCCTTTCTCCTTCCGCCCTTCCCTTCTTCATTCCCTTCTCCCTTCCCTTTCTCCTTCCTTCCTTCCTTCCTTTCTCCCTTCCTTTCTCCCGTCCCTTTCTTCCTCCCTTCCTTTCTTCCTCCCTTCTTTCCTTTTCCTTTCTTTCTTCCTTCCCTTCTTCCTTCCCTTCTCCCTTCCCTTCTCCCTTCCCTTTCTCCTTCCTTTCTCCCTTCCCTTTCTCCTTCCTTCCTTTCTCCCTTCCCTTTCTCCTTCCTTCCTTCCTTCCTTTCTCCCTTCCTTTCTCCCGTCCCTTTCTTCCTCCCTTCCTTTCTTCCTCCCTTCTTTCCTTTTCCTTTCTTTCTTCATTCCCTTCTTCCTTCCCTTTCTCCCTTCCCTTCTCCCTTCCTTTCTCTCTTCCCTTTCCTTCTTCCTCCCTTCCTTCCCTCTGTTTTTCTGTCTGTCTTCTTCCTCGCTTTCTCCCTTCCTTCCTGGTGCTTTTCTTTTTTTTTTTTTTCTCTCTTCCTTTATTCCTCCCGTCCTCATATTTTCCATTTCCGCTTTCCTTCTTTCACAGTACTTTTTTTTTTCTCCTTTCCATCCCTTCTTCCTTCCCTTCTTTCCTCCTTCCCCGTTCCTTATTCCCCGTTCATTCTTCCTTCCTTCCTTCTTCCTTCCTATTGCTTTTCTTTTTTTTTCTCTCTCTCTTCCTTCATTCTTCCATACCTTGTATTTTCCGCCCCCCCCCCACCCCCCTTCCTTTCCTCTTTCATATTACTGTTTTCCCCCCTTTCCATCCGTACTTACTGGTACTTCCCTCCTGCCATCCCTCTTCCTTTTTTTTTAGTTATTCCCTCCTTACCCTCCCACCCCCCCCCCCATCCCCCCTTGAGAATCTGTCTTAAAACAAAATAAAAATAGTCATAAAAGAATTTAAAAAATAAGAAAACCCCTCTCAGTCCAGCTCAGAGGCTGTCGTGTGACACGCGGTCACCAGGTCAAACAATCCATTCCCCTGTCTGGTGGCACTCTCCTGTGGCGCGTGGCCGGAGAGAGATTTGGTGCTCTGAGAGGGAGACAGACAGACAGAGGTCTTTCCCCTACCAGTCCTTGTTCCCCAGTGATCAAAACCTGTCTCAGGGCTCCTCTGTGACTGGCGTGTGACAACTGTAGAGTCCACTGAACGTCAAAAGAACCGATTACCAGTCTTGCATTGCCCGTGTGTGGCCGGAGAAGAGAGATTTGGTTGCTATGAGAGAGAGAGAGAGAGGTCTGGTGGTGCTTTTCTTTTTCTTTCTCCCCCCCCCCCCCCAACC
>NC_134883.1:27270983-27273483 GCF_041734735.1 Babylonia areolata | reverse complement strand
ACCACCAGGCCCATCTTCTGATACGTGGCGTAGATGATATTCCTCTGGCAGGGTCACTGCTATACACTGACTTCCCTTATCTCACCGCATAATCCGTCCACATGTCAAACGTGTCAGCAGCTTAGCACAGGTGTTGGGAAAGGGGGAGGGGGGGAGGAGGAGGGGAGAAACTGGCGTTTTATGCTTCATTGGCGACTGGGAGTGACCCGTACTAAACTTGCTCTTATCGCTACAAATGACCTGTGAAATGACCCTTGCTGTACGTATTCGGTATTTCAGCTGGTGTGTGTGTGTGTGTTGGTCTTTGACGTGTGAGAACGACCTGTTCTGGTTTGGTGATGTCTCGCTATGAACTGAACTGACCGTATTGAGGAGTCGACTGTCAGTTTGTCTTCGCTGGGGGTGACCGGCTGTTGTCAGTTCTGTTCATCTCCATTGAGTTAGCAAAAGGCTGGCGGGGCTACTCCTTCTTCACCATCAAGGGGTAGTCTTTGTACAAATTTTTTTTTTTTTAATTTTGTGTGACTCTCAAGCGCGCCCCCAGTTTTCCGTTGCGTCGATAGCCAATAATTGGCTCCCTGCAACGTACAAATCCAGACCCAGATCCAGAACCCAGAAATGACCGCTGGTGGACTGACGGGTAGAGTCTGGTGGTGTCCTCCTGTTTACGGACTGACCGGTTGCTAGAAGTTGTCGATGATAGGTGCTGACCACTCGGTGGACACTGCGCTGCTCTGCGCACTGAGCTGGGCTTGTGTCAAGTGTCTGAGAATTGTTGCGCCGCGTCAGCTGCTGTTTGGTTTTGCAGTACTACTGATCGACGTTCATGTATGTTCATTTCTTTGCGTTGGAGGGTTTTGTGTTTAAGATTATGTGACCACCCCACGCACCACTACCCCCCACCCCCATCCCCCAAGAAAAGAAAAAAGAAAAACAAGAACATCAAGAAGAAAAAGAAAAGAAACCCCAGACGCTGTCCCCGTGCAGAACGTGTTTCACTTTGTAAAGTGATCATTTTTGTCTACATAATTATGAAAAGGAACGCTATCTCTTTTTCGTTTTTATTATTATCTTTTTTTATATATATAGATAATTTCTTTCGCGCTCGTTCTTTACTTCTATATTTCTGTTTTCTGATATTATTATTATTATTATTATTATTTAAAAGATTAAAATTTTAAAGATTTATTTTCTTGATGTACCAAAAAATATTCGAGATGCTCTCCCCGCAGAAGTTGCATCGACATAGTGCGGCAGTGCCTGCCTTTCGTTTGGTTTTCTCTGTTCTTCACTCTCTTTTCTGTTGTTATTTGTTAGTTCTCATTTTATTTTCTAATTCTTACTTTCCGCTAGGATATTTCTTTTTTTCTATATGGCTTTTGATCAGGAAACGTAACTCATTTACGTGTTTACTTCTTTCCTTCTTTCTTTCTGTCTCTCTTTTTTTCTGTCTTTCTGTATTTGTCTTTTTTTCTCTCCATCTCTCTCCTTCTTCTCCCCCCTCCTCCCCCCCGCTCCCCCCCCCTCTCTCTCTCTCTTTTCAAGTGCACGGTACAGTTTTACACTTTTACATACTTTCCAGACCTCGGTTGATTGTCTCACCCGAAAGACTAGCACCCCGTTCACGATCCTTTGGTGTGGTGGCCTGTTATGTAATTTCTTTCTTCCCCAACTATCGACGCTGATGGCTGTGCCCGCTGTGCTACCACTATGATTTTGGGGGGAAAGGGTGGGGCGTGCGAGGGTGAGGAGGTGAGGGTGGTGGGTGGGGTGGGGGGTGGGGGGTGGGGGTTGAGGGTGTGGTCTTTCGGCTTGAGCGTATCCACCGCTCTCCAACCCCGTGTCAGTTACATTAAGGAGGGTTTCTGTTTCACTGGTGATTCGTGGATAAACAGCTGTTGTCGTCCTCCCCCCCCCCTCTCTCTCTCCTTCCCCTCCCCCTCCCCCTCCGCCCTCATTCTGTCTCTTTCTCTCTTTCTCTCTCTTTCCCCCCCCCCTCTCTCTCTCGCTGTCTTTCTCTCGTTCTATGTCCAGGTCTGTCTCTCTGTGTCCGCGTTTGTCTGTCCGTCTCTCTCTCTCTCTCTCCCTTCTCTCTCTCTCCTTCTGTCTCTCTCTGTGTCTCTCTCTGTCTACCCTCCCCCCCCCTCTCTCTCCCTCCCTCCTTCCTTTCCCTCCCCCTCCCCTCCTTATTCTCTCTCTTTCTCTCTCTTTCTCTCCCCCCCCCTTCTCGCTCTCGCGCTGTCTCTCTCTCTCGTTCTATGTCCAGGTCTGTCTCTCTGTGTCTGTGTCTGTCTGTCCGTCTCTCTTTCTCTCCCTTCTTTCCCTCTCTCTCCTTCTGTCTCTCTCTTTCTGTCTCTCTCTGTCTACCCCCCCCTCTCTCTCTCTCTCTCTCTCTCTCTCTCTGTCTCCTTGCATGAACGTGCACAATGGTTGTAAATCAGAGTCCGCTCAGTCTGTATTGAATCTTTGCCTGCTTCCCGTTTTGTGGTTATTTCCTTCA
>NC_134883.1:27253483-27255983 GCF_041734735.1 Babylonia areolata | reverse complement strand
ATCAAAAATACCTTCCAAATATTACTAAAACCAGTCGGCTAATACTTGCAGACAAACCTGTGGGACTGTTTGGGAAATTTGTCAGTAACTACTGTATAAAAAAAATAAATAAAAATAAATAAAACACGCCATAGCGTGTAGGAGTGATTCAATCTCTTGTTCAATATTTCTGTTTTGTTTTTGCTTTTTTGTGCGTGGTTTCATGTAACTTCGTTCGTTCGTTCTTTAGTTTAACGTCTTTTCACTGTAAGTGATATTAGACGAACTTTGCATGCGTGTCTTATCAACCTTGTTCGGGTTTAATTGACTATTAAAATTGATTCTGATTCTGATTCTGATTCTGTATAGGACTCGACTCGATCCCGTCGACATTGGCTTCCTTGTCGGGGGGCATTCCCACTGTGCCACCGCTGTTCAGTTGTTCAGGGCCATGACTGGAGAGCGTGGGTAGTAAGATGGGCATTAAGTGGCCAGTGGGTTAGCAAACTGCACTTTTCCTGTCATCGACATGCAAGTGGCCAGTGGATGATCAAACTGCACTTTTCCTGTCATCGACATGCACGTGGCCAGTCGACTAGTGGATGATCAAAGTGCACTTTTCCTGTCATCGACATGCAAGTGGCCAGTCGACTAGCGGATGATCAAACTGCACTTTTCCTGTCATCGACATGCAAGGGGCCAGTCGACTAGCGGATGATCAAACTGCACTTTTCCTGTCACCGACATGCAAGTGGCCACTCGACTAGTGGATGATCAAACTGCAGTTTTCCTGTCATCGACATGCAAGTGGCCACTCGACTAGTGGATGATCAAACTGCACTTTTCCTGTCATCGACATGCAAGTGGCCAGTCGACTAGCGGATGATCAAAGTGCACTTTTCCTGTCATCGACATGCAAGTGGCCAGTCGACTAGCGGATGATCAAACTGCAGTTTTCCTGTCATCGACATGCAAGTGGCCAGTCGACTAGCGGATGATCAAACTGCACTTTTCTTGTCATCGACATGCAAGTGGCCAGTCGACTAGCGGATGATCAAAGTGCACTTTTCTTGTCATCAACATGCAAGGGGCCAGTCGACTAGCGGATGATCAAACTGCACTTTTCCTGTCATCGACATGCAAGGGGCCAGTCGACTAGCGGATGATCAAACTGCACTTTTCTTGTCATCGACATGCAAGTGGCCAGTCGACTAGTGGATGATCAAAGTGCAGTTTTCCTGTCATCGACATGCAAGTGGCCAGTCGACTAGCGGATGATCAAACTGCAGTTTTCCTGTCATCAACATGCAAGTGGCCAGTCGACTAGTGGATGATCAAAGTGCACTTTTCCTGTCATCGACATGCAAGGGGCCACTCGACTAGCGGATGATCAAACTGCACTTTTCCTGTCATCGACATGCAAGTGGCCAGTCGACTAGCGGATGATCAAAGTGCAGTTTTCCTGTCATCGACATGCAAGTGGCCAGTCGACTAGCGGATGATCAAACTGCACTTTTCTTGTCATCGACATGCAAGGGGCCAGTCGACTAGTGGATGATCAAAGTGCACTTTTCCTGTCATCGACATGCAAGTGGCCACTCGACTAGTGGATGATCAAACTGCACTTTTCCTGTCATCGACATGCAAGTGGCCAGTCGACTAGTGGATGATCAAAGTGCACTTTTCCTGTCATCGACATGCAAGGGGCCAGTCGACTAGTGGATGATCAAAGTGCACTTTTCCTGTCATCGACATGCAAGGGGCCAGTCGACTAGTGGATGATCAAACTGCAGTTTACTGATTGTAGGGGAATGATGACAGAGGTTTCGTTTGTTGGCCTGGCTGGATAAAGGGGTTGGTGGGAGGAGGGGCGGGGGGTTTGGGGGGGGGGGGGGGTTCCATTGCGTAATGCCTGCATCGCAAGTGAAGAGAACTACACTGGTTTGTCGGTCTGCCCGTCTGTCTGCCTGCCTCCCTGTCTGTGTGTCTGTCTTTGTCTCTGCCTCTCTCTAATGGCCATCCCCACCCCCATCTCCCTATCTCTCTGTCTCTCTCTCTCTCACTTAGTATGACCCCTGGTTCTCTCCCTTTCTGTCTGCTCGTTGGCCAGTCTGTCTTTCTGTCTGTCTGTCTCTATTCCTTTCTCACTCCCTCTGTCATTCTAACCTACCCACCCCCCCTCCCTTTCCCTCTCCCCCGTCCTTCTCTGTCCCTCTCTCTCTGTCTCCTTTCTTTTTCTTCTTCTTTTTTTCTTCTTCGATATAGTCCTCTGATATTTTTTCTTATGCTTGATATATGTGTGTTGTTGTTTTTTGTTTGTGTGTGTGTGTGTGTGTGTGTGTGTGTGTGTGTGTGTGTCCAGGGCGGGGTGGGGAAAAAAACAACAACAAAAAAACCCGCATGTGTACTTGTTTATCCCATTACCCTGGTCAAATAAAATTTCGTTTCCGAGTCGTTTCGTTTCGTTTCGTTTTGTTTCGTTTCGTTTCTCTGTCTGAAGTCTCTCAGTCACACTGACACA
>NC_134883.1:27235983-27245983 GCF_041734735.1 Babylonia areolata | reverse complement strand
AAATAGGAAAAATAGAACAGGGACTTCCAAAATAATCAAGCGGTCGACTTTTTTTTTTTAATTCTAAATGTCCAAACATCGTCTCACACATCGCATCATCTCACACTTTGTCATGAAATCGAGTTTTACGCCGATAATTTAGAATCAAGAGTCCAGATGTCGACAGGCAATTTCTTTGAACATCACTTCACTGTCATCAAACACACATAATATTATGCCGAATATTTAACGCCAAGCCTGGCGTTCTTCTTCTACTTCGTCTTCTTCTTCTTGGTTTATCTTTGAACATTTGACAGTCATTAACCAAGAAACCAAGTGCTTGAGGAGACTACTACACATCTCCTACAAGGAGCACAAGACCAATGACTATGTGCGGAACCTGGTCAGCAACCTTGTTGGGCCCCAAGAACCACTGCTGGCGACTGTCAAACGACGGAAGATGGCATGGTTTGGTCACGTCATACGACATAACACCCTCTCCAAAACCATCCTGCAAGGGACTGTAGAGGGAGGGCGCAGACGGGGGCGGCAGAGAAAGAGCTGGTCCGACAACGTCAAGGAATGGACCAAAATGACGATGCCAGATCTCCTCACGACAGCTGCCAACAGAACGGCGTGGCGAGCTATGACATCTTCCTCATGTCCCCCCAACGACCCTAGCGGTCGAGGGAATGAGTGAGTGAGTGAACCAAGAACACATACCGAAGATTTAAAATCAAGCGTTCTTCTTCTTCACGTTGGTGCATTGTCTCTTCAGTCACAAGGTGATCAAGACAAAACCAAGTGTCAAAAAGCAGGATAAGCAAAATCATTTGAACATCGTCTGACGTTCATTCGACGGGCGCAATAGCCGAGTGGTCAAAGCGTTGGAACTGTCAATCTGAGGGTCCCGGGTTCGAATCACGGTGACGGCGCCTGGTGGGTAAAGGGTGGAGATTTTTACGATCTCCCAGGTCAACATATGTGCAGATCAAATACGCACGTTAAAGATCCTGTAATCCATGTCAGCGTTCGGTGGGTTATGGAAACAAGAACATACCCAGCATGCACACCCCCGAAAACGGAGTATGGCTGCCTACATGGCGGGGTGAAAACGGTCATACACGTAAAAGCCCACTCATGTGCATACGAGTGAACGCAGCAGAAGAGTCTGACGTTCATTAAAACACGCAAAAATTAAGAAAAACAAAGCAAAACAACCCCCCTTCCCCACCCCCCACCCCCCCCCCCTCCCAGAAATTTTACAAATAAAGTCTGCATCAGATGTCATCAACATCCGGGTATACTGTATCATATAGATGTAAGCTGTCATCAGCTTTGACAAAGATAAAACACCACCACCCACATCACGAAGACGACCATATCTGAAAAGTCATCTGTCTAGACAGCACACGGGTACTCCGCAGTGTTTTCGTTGCCGAGTTCAGGAAAATATGGAAAAAAAAACGACAAACAAACGAGAGAAAAAAATAACGGAAAAAAGCCACGTCAAAATGACTCACCATGTTCAGTTAACAGACAAACGTGGTATCCAGTGGAATGGGGAGCCTTGATTCATGTATGTCCACTAGTTCGTTCGTGACTGAGAAATTGACGTCAACATACTTGAGAACGCGCGCGCGTTTACGCATGCATACACACACACACGCAGGCACACAAGAACGCACTCATATACATACACACTCACTCTCTCTCTCTGTCTCTGTCTCTCTCTTTCCTCTCTGTCTCTGTCTGTCTGATTGTCTCTCTGTCTGTCTCTCTCTCTCTCCGAGGCTTTCGTTCTCTCTCTCTCTACACACACACACACACACACACACTAACACACACACACACTAACACACACACACACACTAACACACACACACTAACACACACACACACACACTCACACACACACACTAAAACACACACACACACACTAACACACACACTAACACACACTCACGCAGAGTAAGCTTCTGTTTCTAATCCAGCCCAGTAAGGAGCATCAGTCTCAAAACACACAGGGCTGTGCACGGCCTGCTGATGTGGTTTCAAAGGCCTGCCCCTCCCCATGCCCCCTCCCTAACCTGCCCACCTCACTCGTTGGAAACACGCAATGGATGGCAGCAGGGCCCCAAACTCTTCAATGACTGGAGAGGAGAAGCGATCAGTTACACACACAGATACAAAGAGATACAGACAGACACAGACACACACACACACACACACACGCACACAGATACATACATGCACACACACTCAGGCGCGCGCGCACACACACACACACACGCACAGCCACACACATTCAGGCGCGTGCGCGCGCACGCACACACACGCACACACACACACACACACAGACCGTCCAGTATCACTTAACAGTGAGAAGATGTAAAACTTACGAAAACACACACACACACACAAGCACACACACACACACACCAGTTGCCACAATACAGTCCACACACACACAGTCACACTGATGCACAGATCTCTCACTCACACACACACACATTCATGTATGCATGTATTCACTCACCCAACCACACTACACACTTGCTCCTTCACACCCTCACAACCCACTCATCATCATCACACACACACACACACCATCTCCCACCGACACACACACACACACACACAAAGACCTAAGCAATTTCCTAATTGCCTAACTTTCCTGGGGGAACAATCTTGGCTTTCATGCTCGGGGGCGTGGTAGGTGGCAGTTGTGTTTGGTATCTGTTTTCTGTCCCAGTGTCTGTTTTATAGGGGGGGGGGGGGGGGGGGGGGGGGGGGGGAACCCTTTTTTTTTTTTGCTACTTTTGCTCCTGATAATAATTATGAGAGAGAGTCCCCTGTCCTCTGTCTCTGTCCCTCTGCGATTGCAGTTTGTGCCCCCTCCCCACTGACATTTTGTGGCCTGCGAGATTTTGGTTTTGCCCCTTGGCATCGTCTGTTTTTCGTCTTGATGTTAGTGGTAGGTGAGGTGAGGTTGGCGACTGGGTGTTTAGTCTTCTTTATTTCTTCTTGTTCCTCTTTTTATTCTTTGTGAGGTTGTTGTTGTTTTTTCCACCTATTTTTGACTCACTTGTGTAAACAAAGTGAGTCTATGTTTTAACCCGGTGTTCGGTTGTGTGTGTGTGTGTGTGTGTGTGTGTGTCCGTGGTAAACTTTAACATTGACATTTTCTCTGCAAATACTTTGTCAGTTGACACCACATTTGGCATAAAAGTAGGAAAAATTCAGTTCTTTCCAGTCATCTTGTTTAAAACAATATTGCACCTCTGGGATGGGCACAAAAAAATAAAAATAAAAAGAAGCCTAATTATATGCAAACTGCATTTACTGTTATATTTATATTTTTTGTATTCTCCACTTTGACCTCTTATTCTGACACAACAAGAGGAGTCATTATTATCATTTTTTGTTCAAACAGGAACTTCTTTTGCTAAGCATGGAATTTTTATTTATTTTGCAAACGTTTTGGTGCAGATAGTAAAGAAGGGAAATTACTCTATAATTAATGCTAGGGGACTTAATTTATCACAAGTGAGTCTTGAAGGCCTTGCCTCTCTTGTTCTTATTGGTTTGTTTTACACTTGGTGTAAGTGGAGTGATGGCCAAGAGGTAACACGTCCGCATAGGAAGCGAGAGAATCTGAGCGCGCTGGTTCGAATCACGGCTCAGGCCACCGATATTTTCTCCCCCTCCACTAGACCCTGAGTGGTGGTCTGGACGCTAGTCATTCGGATGAGACGATAATCCTAGGTCCCGTGTGCAGCATGCACTTAGCGCACGTAAAAGAACCCACGGCAACAAAAGGGTTGTTCCTGGCAAAATTCTGTAGAAAAATCCACTTCGATAGGAAAAACAAATAAAACTGCACACAGGAAAAATTTTTTTAAAATGGGTGGCTCTGTACTGCACGCAGGAAAAATTTCAAAAAATGGGTGGCACTGTAGTATAGCGACGCGCTCTCCCTCGGGAGAGGAGCCCGAATTTCATACAGAGAAATCTGTTGTGATAAAAAGAAACACAAAATACAAAATAAACATGATTTTATTGTCAAAAGCAGACAATGGCATTAAAAAAAAAAAAAAAACAAACAAACAAAAAAACCAGCCAAGACAGGCTGAGACATGTGGCTTTGTGAACAAAAGATGCCCACACTGAATAATGATACCAAACACAGAATCTGCCTTTCAGAGAAACAACAGACAGCACACGCACACTGTTCTACTCTCATCACCCGAGCTCTCTCACGTCCAGAACGCTCTCCATTTACGACAAGAGTAAGTCATGTTGTAATGTGCATCTCTCCCCCCCCCCTCCCGCCTCCCCACTCTCTTCCTCCCTCCCCCTCCCCCACCCCTATTCTCTAATGACGTAAAAATTCCTGGGAGATAGTCTTGGCATGTATACAGGGAATGGTGGTGGTGGTGGTGGTGTGTGTGTGTGTGTGTGTGTGCGCGCGCGCGCGCGTGCGTGCGTGTGCTGTCTGTTTTCATATCCCCTGACTGTGTCTGTGTTTTATGTGGGACCTCCAATTTTCATGCTGTGCTCTAGAGTCCTAACAAAACTGTTAAAGTGAGTGTCCTCGCTCTTTCCGCTCCCACCAGGCTTTCAACTGTGCCCCTGGCATTTTTGTTGGCGTGGGAGAGTTATCTTTCTTGTCGGTGGTTGTGGAAGAGTCTGAGGTTAAGGGGTCGTGGTTGTGTGTCTCCTTCTTCAGTGTCAGCGTTTTGTTCTTGTTCTGATGTGTTGTTGTTGTTGATGATGTTGTTGTTCAGATTAAAGGCTTTGAAAGAAGCAAATAAGACGCCGAATTTGGGGCCACCACTGCGTATCGTTCTAAAGAAGGAAGGATAACTTGATTTGACGTGAGGATATTACAGTTAGTGGTGATGTCAGACCCCATTGCAGTCAACCAAAATGATTCAGTCAGTTAGTTAGTGTCGTGATTTAAATTGGATAGCTTGTATTCGGGTGATGGAGGAAGGTGGCAGAATGGTTAAGACGCATACCTGCCAAAACAGAGCCAGTGAGGGTCCGCCCAGGTTCGAATCCCGGTCTCGCCCTTTCTCCCAAGTTTGACTGGACAATCAAACGGAGCGTCTGATTATTCGGATGAGACGAAATGCCCAGGTCATGTCCCAGTGCAGCACGCACTGGCTTAACGCACTGAAAAAGAACCCATGGCAACGTAAGTGCTTGGCAGAATTCTGCAGAAGAAAACCACTCTGATCGGTGTACAGATAATATCTGTATGTGCATGCACTCAAGGCCTGACCAGCCGCGTTGGGTTATGTTGCTGGTCAGGGATCCGCCTAGCTGGCAGAAGTGGTGAAGCGTCAGTGGATTTCTCCGAACGCAGTGACGCCTCCTTGAGAATCTGAAAGTGGAACTTAAAAAAAAACAACCACCCTCTATTGGTGGGTGATGACTTTTCCTGATATTTTGTGAAAGGCTGAAGTCCAGTCAGTTACTTTTGGTAATGATCCGAATCAGTGCTCTGACTCGTCGAGAGCAGGTAGCCATTTTCAGGCTCAGGACAGCCCACAACCGCCTGAAACACCACCTATACACGAAACTCCGTATCGGCGACACAGAACAGTGCCCCTGCAGAACAGGCAGCCAGACAACAGAACATTTGCTGCAGTCCTGCCCGCTCCACCAAGCGCTCCGAGAGAAAACCTGGCCCGACCCAATCTCAGCGGCCCGGAAACTCTACGGAGGACTGGAGGACCCGCGACGTACTGCGGCCTTCGTCGAGGAGACGGGGGAATCCATGTGATAAATGACGAACGAGACAAGAACAGTGCCTCTGACCAGGGATCTTTCAAAAAGGGTTATCATGCATCATTAGATTAAGGGATGAGAGAAAATACAACTGTGCGTTTGATCATGGTTACGGTGACCGCGCGTTTAGTTGGTTTGCAATGCTGTAGAGTGTCTACTCTCTTTAGTTTTCTTTATCTCTGTCTGTCTGTTTCTCTCTCTCTCTCCGAGAGTCTCTCTCTCTCTCTCTCTCTCTCTCTCTCTCTCTCTCTCTCTCTCTGTCTCTCTCTCTGTCTCTGTCCTGTATGTGTGTGTGTGTGTGTGCACGCGTGTTTGCGTTTCACTATCTCTCGCTCTTTCTGTGTCTCTGTCTCTCTCTCTGTCTCTCTCTCTGTCTCTGTCCTGTATGTGTGTGTGCGCCCGCGCGTGTTTGCGTTTCACTATCGTGTCTCTGTCTCTGTCTCTCTGTCTGTCTGTCTGTCTGTCTGTCTCTCTCTCTCTGCTGCAGTCTCTCTTTCAGCCTCCGTGTTTTCTCTCTCTTTTTCTCTCTGACTCTCTCTCAGTCTGTCTGTCTCTCTCCCTCCCTCCCTCCCTCCCTCTCTCTCTCCTGGGCTCGTTCTCTCCAACTTAAAAGCCCTCTCGTAAAAAAAAAGGAAAGAAAAAAAAAAAAAAAAGAAGAAGAAGAAAACAGTACACCTTAATGGACCAGTTCTTTGACATTTGTACAGAAACTGAAACCTTACCCTACGACTTCCGGTTAATCTGCACGGCAGCAGCAGGAGAGAGAGAGAATGAGAGGGGGAGAGAGAGAGAGGGGGGGGGGAGAGAGAAAGAGAGAGAGAGTTGTGTGTGTGTGTGTGTACTGAAGAAACAGAATCACCCCAACCCCCTCCTCCCGGCCCTCACGTACCTCCCCCCCCCCCACCCAGACACCCCTCTCTCTCCCCTCCCCGGCGTGTCTTGTCCAACAACATGGTAGCTACCGTGAATATTACTTCTTTCTCTCAGTCTCTTTCTCTTTCTCTCTATCTCTCTGGCTCTCTCACCCCCCCCTGTCTGTCTCTTTTTCTCATTCTCTCTCACTGTCTCCCTTTCTCTCTGTATCTGTCTGTCTGTCTGTCTCTGTCTCTCTCTCTCCCTTTCTGTTTCACTTTTTCTCTGTCTCTCTCTCACTCTGTCTCTCCCTTTCATTCCCCGCATTGGGTTGGGTTACGCTGCTGGTCAGGCATCTGCTTGGCAGATGTGGTGTAGCGTATATGGATTTGTTCGTACGCAGTGACGCCTCCTTGAGCTACTGAAACTGAAACTGAAACATTCCCCCACCCTATCTCTCTGTGTGTGTATCTGTCTCTCCGTTGTGTGTGTGTGTGTGTGTGTGTGTGTGTGTGTGTACAGCAGATTCGGCGGTTCGGTTTTGGTTTGTTCACCCCCCCCCCCTCTCTATGCCTCCCTCTCCCTCTCTCTCTCTTTCTCTCTCTCTTTCTGTCCATTTACTTTCATTCTCTATCGTGCGAATGCCACCACGAGTAATTGTTTTTTGTTGTTGGGTTTTTTTTGGGGGGGTTGGGGGGGGGGGGAGACGGAGGGGGTGTTAATTAATGGAAAACCAAACCAAAAATAAACCAAACAAAAAAACCCAAACGCGAATAATACACGTCAATAGACCAAATCCCAAAGACATTCTTATTACACTGAGGACGTGAACTCTTATCCCGTGTCCTTCGCAGCTCGTTTGTTCAGCTGCAGCAACAGAAGTCAAGAGGGGTGATGGTGTGTCGTGAAGAAACTCTCTCTCTCTCTCTCTCTCTCTCTCTCTCTCTCTCTCTCTCTCTCTCATAATTTGACAGGTGAACATCAAGCAGGATTTAAAAGAGGTTATTCAACTGTTGATCACATGTTCACGTTATTGGCACTGATACAAAAACAATTTTCTTTTAATCGTAAATTGTATGTGGCCTTTATTGATTTTGAAAAAGCTTTTGATTCCATAGAGAGAAATTTATTATGGCCTATTCTTTTGAAAAGCGGTATTAAGGGTAAGATTTTTCGTTGTATTTATAGTATGTATACTAGTGTTAAAGCCAGAATTAGATGTGGTGCCAGATTAACAGATTACATTAATTGTACCCGTGGTGTAAAGCAAGGTGGTGTTTGCAGTCCTGTTCTGTTTTCCTTATTTATTAATGAGATAGCATTAGAAGTAATCAGAGAAGGTAGACATGGAGCAACATTTATGCCTAATTATTTTGAATTATTTATACTGTTATTAGCTGATGATGTTGCTTTATTATCCGAAACTGTGATAGGTTTACAAACACAGCTTAACAATTTATATCATGCGGCTTCAGCTCTACGTTTAAAAGTAAACATGAATAAAAGCAATATCGTTGTATTCAGGAAAGGAGGGTATTTAGCTGCCAGGGAAAGATGGTTTTATAATGGCGTTGTAATGCCAGTTATTAATGTATATAAATACTTAGGAATTTACTTTTCCACAAGGTTGAGTTTTGGGGCAGCCTGTAGCGATCTTAACAGTAGGGGAAAAAACGCTTTATTGTATATTTTACAAAAATTATCTAAACTGAAATGTAATTCTTTAAACATATATTTAAAGCTGTTTGACTCACAGATTCAACCAGTAGTCCAATATGGTGCCGAATTATGGGGACTCGATAAAGCTGCATTTCAGTGTGAAAAGATACATTTATTTGCACTTAAGAAGTTCTTAGGCGTAGAAGAGCGAACTCCAAATGATTTGATATACGGGGAAACAAACAGATATCCTATCTATATAAATTCAGTTATAAAATGCATTAAGTATTGGTTAAAGTTACTGAGAATGCATGAGTCTAGACTACCTCACAAAGCCTATAAAATGTTATTTGATCTTGATGCGCGTGGCAAAAGAAACTGGGCTACAAGTATACGCTGTAAACTGTTTATGTTTGGGTTTGGGTATGTATGGCTTAATCAAGGTGTAGAGGGGATTGATGAGTTTCTTCGGACTTTTAAAGAAAGACTTATTGTTTGTAGATGGCAGGAATGGGATTTCCATGTTAACAACAGTGAAAGATTTAATGCCTATAAAACCTTTTGTACTATACCCGATGTCAAAACCTATTTATTGATGAATATAGATAAACATTTAAAGTATATAATGACTAGATTTAGACTTGGTATTTCGGAAATTGCAGAACATAGTCACCGTTATAAAGTACATGATGAGTCTGATTTATTATGTCCACTGTGTAAGAAGGAGAAGGAAAATGAAGTGCACTTTGTTCTATCCTGTCCTGTTATGTATGACTTAAGAATGCAATACATACCGTTGAAATTTTTTAAGTTCCCTAGTCAGTTTAGATTATCGCTACTTATGGCATCTACACACGAACAAACTATCAGAAATTTCTCAATTTATCTGTATAAAGCGTTTAAGCTTCGATCCACTCTTACGTCGTAAAATTCATTTATTAAGCTTGTGCCACTTCTGATGACACGATTACTTTATTGAGTTCAGTTAAATAGGCGTGTTGTTATTTATCTGCTGTGTACTACTTAGTTAAGTGTATACTGCATGACAACGTATGATATTTGTCTTGCTTATTTTATTTTATTTTTTCTTCTCACATATGTTTTTGTCTGACACCCTTTCATGAGGGGCAATAGCCTATATGAATAAACCATTCATTCATTCATTCTCTCTCTCTCTCTCTCAGTGCCTCTCTATCTCGCTCTGTGTGTCTCTCTATCTCTCCCTTTCTGGTCTCTCTTTCTGTCTATCTCTCTCTCCCTCTCTGGTCTCTATCTGTATGTGTGTGTGTGTCTCTGTGTGTGTGTCTCTCCCTGTCTGGTCTCTCTCTCTCTCTGCCTACATCTCCCTCTCTCTCTCTGTCTCTCCCTCTCTGTCTCTCCCTCTCTGTGTCTCTATCTCTCCCTCTCTCTTTCTCTCTCCCCTCTTTCTATCTCTCTCTGTCTCTATCTATCTCTCTGTCTCTCTCATCCCCCCTGTCTGTCTCTTCCTCTCATTCTCTCTCACTGTCTCCCTTTCTCTCTGTGTCTCTCTATCTGTCTGTCTGTCTGTCTGTCTGTCTGTCTGTCTGTCTCTCTCTCTCTCTCTCTCTCTGTGGTCTCGCCTGTCCCCCACAATACAAGGAGCACTGATGATTCGCTTGGACCTTGTTTTCTCTTATCTCCTTCTCTTCCCTTCCCTCCCCTCCCCTCCCCTCCCCTCCCAGCATCTGTG
>NC_134883.1:27223483-27230983 GCF_041734735.1 Babylonia areolata | reverse complement strand
ATCAATCACTTCGACATTAGTGTGTAGTTTCAGCGTGAGATGTCAAATCAGCCATTAATCATAATGTGCGTTGCTTACAAAGACCGAACGAATAAATGAAAGAACGGAATCAGTAAAAAAAAATGCGTGAATGTTATTGTTTGACGGTCAGCTGAACTATGTTTTTGTGCGTCTGCAACCCCGGTTCCCATGTGTTATTTCTTCAGATTCAATGATAAGTAAACCGGCTTGCAAAAAAGAAACAGCCGTCCTAGCTGATCCAGCATTGCCGGGGGAGTGTTTACATGCCCGTCATGTTTTTTGGCAGATAAATGTTATTCCGGAACTTCAGCACGTGCTGCGACAACCGGAAGGGCTGTGTCGTCACAAAGACCCGGGTGGTAAAGGTGGGTTGAGCGGCTGTGTAGCGCCCCTTTCTGTTTTTTTCCCCCTCAAGCTAGTATGTGTTTAGATCAGACTGTTTTCAGCTTGTTTGTTCCTTTCATTTATACATTCCTTTAGTTTGTTATGTTGTTGTTGTTTTTTTGCGAGGCATATGCATGTGTTTAACTCGGATAGTTCTCTTTTCCTTTAACCCACTCAGTACGGCCAGCTCTCTCTTCTCCTCTACACAGACCCCTCGGATGTCCAGTGTGTGTCTGAATGACCCAACCTTTAGCTTCCGTCGTCAGAACTGTGGTATTCTTTGTCAACATTCACCTCTTCAGTATAAGAGCGTTCCGCTTGCAATATTTTGATGATGGCAGTTGGGAGGAAACGCTGTTAACGTCGTCTCTTTCGCCGTTCGTATGGAGAGAGTTAAAATGCTTGTCAGTAGAGAGGTGTGTGATTTTTTTAGGCTAATATTTGGGCTGTGCCGATTGGAGATCTCTGAATGGTTCCCACGATTTTCACCAAGTAAACTTGCACTGCGCGAGCTCGTGCTCAGAGAAACTGACTTTGATATTATATTTTATGGGCACATGTGACTTCTCGCCCCCAGTGTCATTTGTAGCATTTTGTTTTGTTTTGTTCGAAGATTGCTCTTTTTGTATTTAGTGTACAATGTCACTGTATAACAGGGAGAACTGTATTATGTTCCCTATTGTTGGTAGTATAGCTTCTGAGTTCTGTGGCTAAGTAGCTAAATGTCATTTTTTTATCTCTCTTTCCTCCTCCTCCTCCTCCTCTTCCTCCTTGTTCTTTTACTTCTTCTTGTTCTTTTTTTTTTCTTGTTCTTCAGTCTTCTTTTTCTTGTTCTTCAGTCTTCTTTTTCTTGTTCTTCTTCTTGTTCTTCTTCTGTTTTCTTCTCTATTCTTGGTTACTGAGGACGCTATCTGACTTAACTTTTTGTTTTTCGATAAGACCAAACTTCAAGTATGCACGAAAAAGGAAAACAAAAACAACAACTCCGAAACATTAAAAGAAAAACAAAACAAAAACAGTATTCACAGAAAGAGTTGCATATCCGTACACTGATGTATTCAAGTGAGAGAGAACGTTGATGTTTGTGACTTTTTGCATTCATTATCAGTTGTTTCGCTTCTCAGTTTAACGACTTCTCTTTTACGAAGTCCTTTAAGTAATTTCCTGTAACTGTATTTAGAGGGGTTTTTTGTTTGTTTTGTTTTTCTTCCAAATTTCACCCACATTTTAACCCTCATTTGCCCAGTTTCCCCCAACCCTCCATTCATCCACATCTCCCACCCCTTCTAAACGATAATACTCAGATGTATTCATAAATACTTTAACAAAATGTCTTCAATCACCGATATGTGTGAGGGGACATTAAACAAAAAAAATTCCAAAAATGTATTCAACCCTTGCAGCAGTGATAGCAAGTTTTACGTTAATAATATGCTCCTTCCAACTGTGCGTGTGTGAGAGTGAGGGAGTGGAATATGTAGGTTCGCGTGTCATTAAGCGTAAGAGTTAATAGGTAAGTGTGTATGTATCAATAAGTGCATTGTATGCATACAAAAATGTAAACTGCTTCCAAACCTTGTTGGTCATCATCTCACACCTTCCACATCACGGTGTTTTTTTTGTTTTGTTTTTTTTTGTTTTTGACTCACTTGTGTAAGCAAAGTGAGTCTATGTTTTAACCTTGTGTGTGTGTGTGTGTGTGTGTGTGTGTGTGTGTGTGTGTGTGTGTGTGTGTGTGTGTGTCCGTGGTAAACTTTAACGTTCCCATTTTCTCAGGAAATACTTTGTCTGCCAATACCAAAATTGGCTTAAACATGGTATGAAAAAAAATCTTCACAGTCATACCAATAACAGGTTGTAAGTCTCCTGAATTCAGCTGTATTTCCGAATCATTAACGGTTTATTTCGTTGAGATGTGGTTCGAAGACGACATGACCTCGTGTATCTTGTTCACAAAAGAAACACAAATTCTGGACAGAACACGTACATTGATACAAACTGCACCGTCGTCGTGTTTACTGCAAATAAAAATTCTAAAGTGGACACTGAATTAGCCGGAAAGAACATAAAAGAAAAATTGTTTCGATTGCTTCTTTCAGCCTGTTGTAGAATGGTTCGTGCAGATCCAGAGATCTACTATGTGTTGCGATGTGCTTGAAGGAGATGGCAATGTCTCCTTTACCGCCGAGATAAAAGAATAATCGAGATATAATAAAACACACACACACACACACACACACACACAAACATGATTTAAACGGCGTCATTACGTCCACTGCAATCGCATCTGTTTATCGCACGAAGAAGAAAACGCCAACATTGCTTTAAGTTTTAAATTAAGTCATTTGAAGTCAGATGTGCCGCAGCCTTGGGAATTAGTCTGTTTGCATCAGAACTGAACATGCGTGGTTCGATCCCGCTCGCATGCCTTTTTATTTTTTAAATTGTTTTTCTCCCAAGCTTATCTTATATATCATATTCAATACAGAGCGCGAGTTTTTAAATCTCTCTCTTTTTCTCTCTCTCTCTTCATGATTCCTTTACTGGATAAAGCGCGAAGCACAAGTGAGTCTTGATGTCTTTGCCCCTTGTTGGTGTTTAATCTCGGCTTGTTTATTTACTTGTTTATTTACTTGTTTTTTATTCAGTCATCTAATTGTTGTTGTTGTTTTATTTTCTATGCAGGACGGTGGCTGGGCAGCCATCTGCGCTGCACCAGTCTGTCAGCGCTCAGCAAGAAGAGAGCAGCAACCGCAGGAGCCGTCGGTGGGGGACTTGACAGGGATTCTCTGTGTCGCCGGCACCCAGTGCTGCTGACTCCCTCGCCGTCCTCCGCCACTATGCAGATGTCTATCTGCGTGCAGGGTTCAGCTGAAAGGTGGGGGTTGTCATTTTCAAACTTCTGCGACATCAGTTTCTCTTGAGTATCCGTGAAATTGTGTGTGTGTGTGTGTGAACGCGCGTGTGTGTGTCTGTGTGCGTTTGTGTGTGCGCGCGCGCGTGTGTATGTGTGATCCTTTGTGTGCGTAAGTGTGCGCACGCGAGCGTGTCGACACAAGGACATTGTGATGTGTGCTGGCTTACATCCATTGAATTGGCCTGATTGTAATTTCTTCACGTTAGCTCTACGTGAAAATGCTAACAGTGTAACACATGTTTACCTCAGCCCGTAGACAATAACCATGTCAGCTGTTCATTTTCACACAAGCTCCAGAACGAACCAGTTGCTTATTGTTATAATTATTATCCGTTCCATTTGCGAATTATCATGATAATTATCTGTCCCGTGTTCCATAGACCCAGCGAAGGCGTTGCCTTGGAGTTACCATCGAATCCCTTGACATTCCAACACGTGGAGGGCGCAGCTGTCTCTGCGCAGGATCCGGCCAGCAACATCCGCTCCACGCTGGAAAGGAAGGAGGAAAAAACGTCGAGCGTCAATGATTCTGATTGGCGCAGAGCTGTTACGTGGCGATTTCCCGTTTTGGTGACGTCACTGTCTCCTCTGCGCGTGTACATGCATTCCGAAGGGGTGGCGTGGGATGGAACGACGTCATATATACAGCAAAAGGTAAGGACTGGTTTCTCAGGACCAGCGCCTTGAGCACAGCACATCACACCACACCCCCATGGATAAGACCACAGCCACGAACAACTAGACCTTAAGGGCTCATTACCGATTGGTCGTTAACTCACTCAGTACGGCCAGTCCTCTCTTCTCCTCTACACAGACCCTTCGGATGTCCAGTGGGTGTCTGAATGACCCAACCTTTAGCTTCCGTCGTCAGAATTGTGGTATTCTTTGTCAACATTCACGTCTTCAGTATAAGAGCCTTCCGCTTGCAATATTTTGATGATGGTAACTGGGGTGAAACGCTGTTAACGTCGTCTCTTTCGCCGTTCGTATGGAGAGAGTTAAACTCAACTCTACTGACTGATTTTTCTGTCTTTTTTTATTTATTTTTTTTTTATTATTGTGTCTCTTTTTGTTGCTGTTGTGTGTACGTAAACGTGTTGTGTGTACGTGCCAGTGCGCGAATGCATGACTTGTTGTGTGTCGTGACGTGTGGCTTCAGTTCGGCGATCTTTCTGTGTGTGTGTGTGTGTGTGTGTGTGTGTGTGTGTGTGGTGCTGTTGTTGTTGTTGTTGTTTTAGCTTTTGTTGCTGTTGTGCGGTGTGTTTTGTTTTTTTGTTGTTGTTGTTTGTTTTTTTTTTTTTTTGTTTTTTAGCAATGATGATTCTGAAATTGGAAAGTAATTTTTAAAATGTACTGTTTACGTAGTTGAGCGTTTTATGGCCTTATTTTCATTGTCATCGTTACGCTCATCACCATCACCACCACCATCATCATTATCACTAACACGCAGAGATGAAATTTCATCCCGTAAATTTACGGAAATCAGTCAGTCTGAGAGCCCCAGGAGTCTGTACAGAGACTCGTGTGAATCCATTCAGAAAATCAATGGGTATATACATGTTTATGTGATGTGTCGTTTTCAGTTTTGACTCGCGCGTCGATCCGTAATCCCAAGCGGTTCGGATTCTTTCTTGATGCGGCGAACAGTATGTTTGAACCTGTTGTCTTTTCTGCACGTTTGGCCAATGGCTCTGCATCTGAATTAAATACACTCCAAAACGGGAAAGCTTCTTCAGTCCGTATTCTCCATTTCTAGACCCTGCCCTGTGGTAAAGAGGCTTTGAGCAGAGGTGGCTTGTCAGAGAGCCTTACTCGGACACATGTTCCATCCTTACCGGTACATTGAAGTCGAAGTCGAGCCCGCGGTTGTCAAAATGCCTATCGTGACACACACACACACACACACACACACACACACACACACACACACACACACACACACGCACAGAGGTAAATCCGTGTGATGTATGCCAAGTAAGACTGTGTGAAGTCTACCAGGTAAGTCTGTGTGAAGTCTGCCAGTTAACTATGCGTGAAGTCTGTCAGGTAAATCTGTGTGATGTATGCCAGGTAAGTTTGTGTGAAGTCTGCCGGGTAAATCTGTGTGAAGTGCGCCAGGTAAGTGTGTGTGAAGTATGCCAGAGATAAGTGTGTGTCAAGCATGCCAGGTAAGTGTGTGTGAAGTATGCCAGGTAAATCTGTGTGAAGTATGCCAGGTAAATCTGTGTGAAGTGCGCCAAGTAAATCTCTATGAAGTACGCCAGGTAAATCTGTATGAAATCTGCCAGGTAAATCTGTGTGAAGTGCGCCAGGTAAATCTCTATGAAGTACGCTAGGTAAATCTGTGTGTGAAGTCTGCCAGGTAAATCAGTGTGAAGTGCGCCAGGTAAATCTCTATGAAGTACGCCAGGTAAATCTGTATGAAATCTGCCAGGTAAATCTGTGTGAAGTGCGCCAGGTAAATATGTGTGAAGTGCGCCAGGTAAATATGTGTGAAGCGCGCCAGGTAAATCCCTATGAAGTCTGCCAGGTAAATCTCTCTGAAGTCTGCCAGGTAATTCTGTGTGAAGTGCGCGAGGTAAGACCCCGTGTCATGACTGCACAGAGGACCGTGGCAACACATTGTTTGCTGATCGTTATTGTCTGTCTCTGTGTGTGTGTCAGCCTCAGCGAGGTCTCTCGCTGCTGGAGGTGCAGCAGATGGCAGCAGACCTCCATGACGACAGTGTGGCTGCAGCCACCGTCAGCCGTCTGGAGGAGGGAGTCATGGACTTGCTGCTGCCCTGGGAGCACCTGGCCCGCGTCACGTCTGACAGGTAAATCCATGTCAGGTGTGTCAGGTAAATCTGTGTGAAGTCTGCCAGCTTCTTCTTCTTCTTCGTTCGTGGGCTGCAACTCCCATGCACACGAGTAGGCTTTTACGTGTATGACCGTTTTCACCCCGCCATGTAGGCAGCCATACTCCGTTTTCGGGATTGTGCATGCTGGGAGTGTTCTTGTTTCCATAACCCACCGAACGCTGACATGGATTACAGGATCTTTAACGTGCGTATTTGATCTTCTGCGTGAGTACACACACGAAGGGGGTTCAGGCACAAGCAGGTCTTAACATACGTTGATCTGGGAGATCGGAAAATTGTCCACCTTCTACCCACCAGGCGCGGTTACCGAGATTCGAACCCGGGGACCCTCAGATTGAAAGTCCAACGCTTTAACCACTCGGCTGTTGCGCCCGTCGAGCCCAGGGTTTCGCAGAGTTAATTCTGTCCACAGGAAAAAAGCTGTTTATGTTCATTCAGTTGTTTTTTGTGTACATTGAGCTGAAAAACACCTCGTGTGAGAAATGGCCAACAGAGACAAGTACCCCAGGAAAGTGAAGGAAAGGCCTAACACTACTCTTGACACCGTCAGAAGACAATGAACACATTAATCTAGGAAGCCAGAATGCCGTTTTTATTTTAGAGGGAGCGGGAGGGAGGGGACGGGGAGTGTGTGTGTGTGGGGCGGGAGCGGGGGGCGGGGGGGGGGGGGGGGGTCTTATGGAAGTTAATCTCACGATTATCTGAATGCCAGTCTGGCGTTCAACCAACTAAGCTATACTGGCACGGCACACGGACGAAATTTGCAAAGTGCATTGTTACAATCCAGGCCCATTTGATTGTCTCGCCTTTAATTAAATCAGAAGTGGTGGTTTATTAAAGGGCCTGACCAAAATCATGATGTGTGATTGGTGAGCGATGCTCACACCGTACTGCGGAGAAAGCCAAGCTGTGAATCGCTTCCATGAGGCAGTCGCCCTCTTCTTCCGCCCCCCCCCCCCCCCCCCCCACCCACCCAAACATCCTTCTTTGTTTCTCTCTGTTAAAGTGCACTTCTGGCACTGCTCCTGGCATTTTCCCGTTGTCCTTTCTCTCCCCCCCCCCCCTCCCCTCCCACCCACCCCTTTTTTTTTTCTTTTTTTTTTAACTATGTTTCTTTTGTTGTTGTTTTATCGTCTTCACCGTTTCAGTCATTACCCCCCTCCCCCCCCCCACCTACCCCATTCCCGCCCCTCCACCACCAACCCAACCCCCCATCGCCCCGGCACCCCAACCCCCACCTCCTATGCTGCTTACCCCCCGAATCTCCAAAGCACGGTCACACCACCAAGGCTCGCCTACAGCAGATCAGATTCAGCA
>NC_134883.1:27218483-27220983 GCF_041734735.1 Babylonia areolata | reverse complement strand
GTGCGTGTGTGGTGTGGTGTGATTTAGTGTGTACGTGCTTGTGTGTGTGCATAGGTGCGTGTTTGTGTGTGCGCACGTGTGTCTGTGTGTGCATAGTGTGTGTGCGCGTGTGTGTGCGTGTGTGTGTGGGTGTGTACGGAGAGGGGAGGGGGTGCGATAAGGGAAATGGGTGAGAGGTTGGTGAGATGGGGGAACCGCTGAGATTAACCAGGTATATCTGACGAACACTGGGTGGGCAGGTGTGGTTCACACAAAACACACACACACGCACACACACACACACACACACACACACACACACACACACACACACACACATCACATACACCACACACACACACACACACACACACACACATCACACACACACACACACACACACACACACACATATATAATATATATATATATATATATATATATATATATATATACACACACACATCAGACACACACACATCACACACACACACACACACACACACACACACACACACACACACACACACACACACACACACACACACACACAGAACGAACGAACGAACGAACGAACGAAGTTCTTTTTTTTTTTTATTCAGGGAAGTGGAATAAGCATGCATGTGCTGTTTTTTCATCCATCCCTCAGTGCAAAGAGAAAATGAAAATGAATCAAAATATTCACCAAGTAACAAAGAGATGTAGAAGTAAGGACATGACATTGACATACACATTTAAACATGCACATGTACATAATCCTGATACAAACATCTTATTATGAAAATGCAAATGAAAAAAAAAGGAAATAAAAAAACAGAGAGAGAGAGGATTAGTGGATGAATTGATTTTGTATTCACAGGGTAATAGACATTGAGCTTCACTCTTTTCCATTTTGTATCGTTTGAATGTAATAATAATAATAAAAAAGAAGAAGAAGAAGAATGGTATTTATATAGCGCTGAATCTTGTGCAGAGACAAATCAAAGCGCTTACACACCAGTCATTCACACGCATGCATAACTCTAAAACTGGAGAAACTGAAGACAAGGAAGAGGCAGGGAAGGGAGGCTATTTTGGGAAGAGGTGGGTTTTAAGGCCAGACTTGAAAGAGCTTGACGAAGCGAAAGAGGAAGTTCATTCCAATTGCAAGGTCCAGAGACAGAGAAAGAACGGCGGCCAACAGTCGAGTGTTTGAATCTGGGTGTGCGTAAACAGAGTGGATTCGAGGCCGATCGTAGTGAGCGAGATGGAGAGAAGAGGTAAAGAAGCAGGCACAGAGATGTGTCGATGACCTGCCACATATTACCCACGTTATCCACCTTTTTTTAATCGTGTGGTAGTTTTCCTCAAAGTTCCGTATCTGCTGTCCCAAGCCCATTCATCGAGTCTTTGGCTATTAATTGTTTGAAGAAATATCGGCCTGTCTGAAATTTGTCATTTTTTCCACGGTGGTGTGGTATGCCTGGCTATACGTGTGTGTGTGTGTGTGTGTGTGTGTGTGTGTGTGTGTGTGTGTGTGTGTATGTGTACACATATGATATGCGTGTGTGTGTGTGTGTGTGTGTGTGTGTGTGTGTGTGTGTGTGTGTGTGTGTGTGTGTGATTACGTACGTGTTTGAGGGGAGGGGGCGGGTATGTGCATGTGTGTGTATGACTGTATGTATTTATAATTATATTGTTCACATGTGTACGCACAGTCTCCTTGGTGTATTTTAATGTGCGCTTGTAACAGTGATGTAATTTGTTATGTATAGTGTCCTGTGTTTAGTGGAGCAGTGTTCTAGATCGAGTACCATTTTAACTAGTATTCCTAATAAACACATGTAGAGCAGTGTTCTAGGTAGAGTACCATTTTAACTAGTATTCCTAATAAACACATGTAGAGCAGTGTTCTAGGTAGAGTACCATTTTAACTAGTATTCCTAATAAACACATGTACAGCTGTTCTAGATAGAGTACCATTTTAACTAGTATTCCTAATAAACACACGTAGAGCAGTGTTCTAGGTAGAGTACCATTTTAACTAGTATTCCTAATAAACACATGTACAGCTGTTTTAGATAGAGTACCATTTTAACTAGTATTCCTAATAAACACATGTAGAGCAGTGTTCTAGGTAGAGTACCATTTTAACTAGTATTCCTAATAAACACATGTACAGCTGTTCTAGATAGAGTACCATTTTAACTAGTATTCCTAATAAACACATGTACAGCTGTTCTAGATAGAGTACCATTTTAACTAGTATTCCTAATAAACACATGTAGAGCAGTGTTCTAGGTAGAGTACCATTTTAACTAGTATTCCTAATAAACAAAAGATTTGTTTCCCCCAGCCCCTTGAGAGCGGATTAAAAAGATGTGAGAAAGAAAAAAAAATAACAAACACGAAAATATAAGGGGATTTTTTTTTTTAATAAAAAAAAAAGGAAAGAAAGCAAAAACTTACATTCATTCAAGTCATGAATATAGAAAAGAAAGGGTATATTTTGCTTATTCCCTTACCCGCTTTAAATAACGTT
>NC_134883.1:27190983-27213483 GCF_041734735.1 Babylonia areolata | reverse complement strand
TTTTTGTTTGTTGTTGTTGTTGTTGGTTTTTTTGTTTTTTTTTTTTTTTTTTTTTTTTTTTGGGGGGGGGGGGGGGGGAGAGAGAAACTGTGTCGGGTTACACTGTGTATCTCACTTCCTTCATAAGTCGCTGTTGGAGTGCACGCTTGTTAACGATCAGCGCATACAACGCTCTGATCTATCAAAACACTGCGCTTGTTGTTGTGTTACTGTGATTGTGTAGCATTGTTATCATCTTCACCATCGTTGTTGTTATTGTTGTTGTTGTTGACGGGCGCAATAGCCGAGTGGTTAAAGCGTTGGACTGTCAATCTGAGGGTCCCGGGTTCGAATCACGGTGACGGCGCCTGGTGGGTAAAGGGTGGAGATTTTTACGATCTCCCAGGTCAACATATGTGCAGACCTGCTAGTGCCTGAACCCCTTTCGTGTGTATACGTAAGCAGAAGATCAAATACGCACGTTAAAGATCCTGTAATCCATGTCAGCGATCGGTGGGTTATGGAAACAAGAACATACCCAGCATGCACACCCCCGAAAACGGAGTATGGCTGCCTACATGGCGGGGTAAAAACGGTCATACACGTAAAAGCCCACTCGTGTGCATACGAGTGAACGCAGAAGAAGAAGAGAAGAAGTTGATGTTGTTGCTACTGCTGCTGCTGCTACTGCTTTTGTATCCGTTTTGGATGTATGTATGGAGATGGAGACTTGTATAATTATCGCCTATCTTCGGTCACAGATCAAACACTGAGCGCTTTACAAACACGTAGTCATTTGCACAACAGGCTGCCTACCTGAGCCGCTCATCATTCGTTTCCTGTGTCATTTTTTTTTATAAATCGGGTTTCAGTCAAAAGCGCACTAACACACACACACACACACACACACACACACACACACACACACACACACACACACACACACACACACACACACACACACACACACACACATATATATATATATATATATATATATATATACATTAAAGTTTTACGTGTATGAACATTTTTCGATAATAATTTCTGTCGTCGTAATCATTATGTATCATATTGTTGCTATCATCATCGTCGTCACCCTCCTCTTCATCCTATTCCATCTTAATGTTTTTGTTGACGTTGTTGTAAATATGAGTGTTAGTACTGGTTTCGTTATCACCATCACCATTTTCTAGATTATCATTTCTCGTGTTGTCCTCGTCGTCGTCGTCGTATCACGGTGCTGTTATCGTCATCACCTCCACCATCATCATCATCATCATCGTGATCATCATTTTGATGTTGTTGCTGCTGGTAGAAATCACTGTTGTAGATGCAGTTGCCGTTGTTCTTCTTCTTCTCGTATGTTGTTGTTGTTGTTGTTGTAGTACTGTGAATGAAAGACTGGTGTCCACGTTCTGTCTCCTCCCCCCCACACCCGACCCCCCACCTCTCCCACGCCCCCACACCCCACAGGACACGGTGTGTAACGCTGACCGGAGGTTCTGCCTGGGCCCCGCGGACCTTGTGTACCTGCTGGACAACCTGAGGGAACGCCTGGTCAAGTCTGGATGGAAGAGGGTGAATTTCCAGTCTGACCTTTACGTGTTCGAACACTTTCTTACTTATCAATCTATTGGTTCTTCTCTTCCCCCCCCCCCCCAAACCTCCCCCCCCCCACACCCCACTTCTATACCCCACCCCATCGTCTATATGTATATGTGCTGTGTGAATGTTTGTGGACAGACGTGTGTGGGTGAGGTGTGTCAGTTGTGAATGGGTGTACATTGTTTTTGAAATGGTTTATAATTTTTTTTAGCGAGTTTGTATCTTATTCTTAACATTAAAATAATCTCTCTCTCTCTCTCTCTCTCTCTCTCTCTCTCTCTCTATATATATATATATATATATATATATATATATATATATATGTGTGTGTGTGTGTGTGTGTGTGTGTGTGTTTATATGTATGTATATACATACATTATATATACATATATTACTGTGTCTTATTCCTGGTACCACATGTATTGTCAAATGCGCTTAAAGCCCTACTGGTAGCGGTATATAAATGCACATTATTTTTTTTTATTTTGTTATCATCACCACCACCACCACCACCATCATCATTATCATCAGTAATGGTTTCTCCACCGCAGTGGGAAGTCATTTACAGCTTAGTCTTTTGTGGAGAGGACTATGACTCAGAAATCAGGAGGCAAGATTGCACTGACTTACAGTGCTGCAGCCTTAGGAGCTTAGTTGGCATTTGGGAACCCCATCCCCAACGCCGTCTGTCCCAAAACCCTCATGGCCGAGAGAGTGGGGGATGTAGTTTGGGCAAGACGCTCTCCACTGTAATCATTTTCTAGCCCAGATTGTCACGACAAACAGATGCCGCCTCTGCTGGTGTTCTGATGGTCATAGTCGGACATCACTGGCTGTCATACGTATATTATTGTCGTAGTTTGTCGCTGTAATTGTTGTGTGATAGGCATAATGAGCGGTAGGGGTGGGGTTTGATGGGTAGGGGGGGGGGGGGTAGAGAAGTGGTAAGGGAAAGGAGGGGGAGTGAGAAAGAGTGACGGACGATGGTTTTGTCTCTTGAACAGTTGTGTGGAGATAGTCGGATAGAGTGAAGGAAGAAAAGAAAAGGTTTAAGGGGGAGGGAAGGGGAGGGGAGGATAGAGAGAAGGTATGGGGAGAGAAGAGACCTTCAAGACCCAGAGACAGAGAAAGGAGGGAAGGAAGGAGGGAGAGTCTTGATAGTGGACAAAGTAGAAGAGGAGATGGTTGGGGAAGGTGGTCGATACAGGGTCCTGGACAGTGTCTACCTGTTGGAGAAAGATCTTGAAAGGGGTGCTGGTCAACAATGGAAGAGTGCGTGTAGTGGGGCGGTGGTGGAGGGAGTGGGGGAGTGGGGGGGGTGGAACAGATAGGGGGAAATGAGAGAGATAGAGGGAAAGGGGGGGGGGGTGGGAGAGAGAGAGAGAGAGAGTAAAAGAACTGGGACTTAGGCCAAATGGTTTCAGAGAGAGAGAAAAAGAAGAGTAAGAAAGAAAGAAAGAGAGTGAAGAGTGCGGGTGGAAGAAGAGGGAATGGCAGAATTTGGTCTCATGCAAATGGCTTCAGAGACAAGAGAGAGAAAGGGAAGAAAAGGCTAGAAGAGGAGGTGAAGCGAGAGTGAGTGAGAGAGAGAGAGAGAGAGAAGAGGAAATTATTGGGTTCCAGACAAGTGGTCTGACTGCTGGACAGTCTCAAAAAGCACGTACGTACGTACACTGTACGTCTGGCGAAATGAGGATGGAGGAGGGGACAATAGGTCATTCACATCACGTTGGGAAAGGAGAAAAGAGGGGACAGGGGGAGAGAGTGAGGAGGCGAGAGCACAGACAGACAGACAGACAGACATAGACGAGTGACGTGTACGTTGCGTGAGAGCGGCGTTGCATTTACGTGTGCCTTCGTTTGTGTGTGTGTGTGTGTGTGGTGGGGATGGGGTCTGGGAGGGTTAAGTAGGGGGGGGGGGACGTTGGGGGGCCGGGGGGTTCCTTCTCGCTCTCTTTTTCTCTTCTTATTTTTATTTCCTGTCTGTCTGTCCACTTGCTTGTCTGTTTTTTCAATTTGATGAGAGAGAGAGAGAGAGAGAGAGGGGGGGGGGGAGAGAGAGAGAGAGAGAGAATGTGTGTGTGTGTGTGTGTGTGTGTGTGTGTGTGTGTGAGCTGGTAGGGTGGTGTTTGATTGCGGCGGAGGACTGTTGTTTCCTCTGTTGTGTCAGTCTGAATGTTTTTACGTTCTTTTTTTCTTTTCATGCTATTTTCTTCTTTTTTTCTTCTTTGGTTGGAATTGGCTGTGAAATGTGGAATAATCGGGAAACACGGAGATATGTTGATTGTGTTTTGATTTTTTTTTTTTTTCAGGTGTATCCAAGTCCTTCCTCGGTGCGTTTCACAGGTCTTCTTCAGGCTTCGGGACTTCAGGCCTCCACGATGTCGACACCATCAGCGAAAACCACCACCACCACCACCGCCACCACCACAAGCACAATATCCTCCTTCAACTTGAATACCATCAACCCTCCACCCCCACCACCGCCGTTACCCTTACCTTCCTCCTCCTCCTCCTCCTTTTCATCTCCTTCTTCTTCTTCTTCGTCGTCGTCGTCAGCAGTACTGAGGACGAGCCATCTGCACGCTCTTTTGCTGGGTCTGGAGAGCTTCTTTCTGAGGGCCAGTGAGGGAGGGCCGTCAGAGTCGTTTGAGGACCTCAATGTGCCCATGTAGGTGGAGGTTGTTGTTTTTTTTTTGTGTGTGTGGGGGGGGGTTCACTGTCAGTTTCAGTTCCAAGGCGGTGTTACAGCGTGATTAACTCACTCAGTACGGCCAGTCCTCTCTTCTCCTCTACACGGACCCCTCGGATGTCCAGTGGGTGTCTGAATGACCCAACCTTTAGCTTCCGTCGTCAGAATTGTGGTATTCTTTGTCAACATTCACCTCTTCAGTACAAGAGCCTTCCGCTTGCAATATTTTGATGGTGGTAATTGGGGTGAAGCGCTGTTAACGTCGTCTCTTTCGCCGTTCGTATGGAGAGAGTTAATTGATCTCATGTACGCTCCATAACTCAACCATTTCTCCCACGTTTGACTGGAAAAAATCAAACTGAGCGCCTGTCCAGTGATTCGGATCAGACGATAAACATGCACTTGGCGCATTGAAAAAACAACAACAAACAAACAAACAAAACGACATCATGGCAACGAGAGTGTTGTCCTCTGGCAAAATTCTGTTTAAGAAATCCACTCCGGTTGGTACACACACACACACACACACACACACACACACACACACACACACACACACACACACACACACACACACACACACACAAATTTATATATATATGTATCTCTGTGTGTATGTGTGTATATATCTATCTCTCTCTCTCTCTCTCTCTCTCTCTCTCTCTCTCTCTCTCTCTCTCTATATATATATATATATATATATATATGTGTGTGTGTGTGTGTGTGTATGTATGTATATATATATATATATATATATATATATATATATATATATATATATATATATATATATATATATATATATGCTTGTACTCGAGGCTTAGCCGGCTAAGCGCGTTGGGTTATGCTGCTGGTCAGGCATCTGCCCAGCAGACGTTGCGTATAGCTTGTATGGATTTGTTCGAACGCAGTGACGCCTCTTTGAGAAACTGAAACTGAAGCTACACAACATACAGTAAAATGTGTTTTGTAAAAAAACAAAAAAAAATTAAAAAAAAACACACCAAAAAACAAGAAAGTAGGTGGAGAATGAATTGTTGACTTTGACCAGTTTAGACGTTTTACTTTTTTTCACACTGGTTTACTGTTTGTGGTGTCTTTTGGCTGGAATTCGCTCGCCACAGAAAGAAGGTTGTGGTAGGGGTTTCCTGAAATGCTGTTTTGGGGGTGTTGGTCAAAAGCCAGTGACTGTGTGTGTGTGTGTGTGTGTGTGTGTGTGTGTGTGTGTGTGTGTGTGTGTTGGCGTGAACAGAAAAGGTTGCAGACTGGAGAGTGTTAGAAAAGGGCAATACATCAGACAATTAATTCAGCTAATCAATTGGACACGTCTGTCGAGACCGCTGAAAAACGATCCTTCTTCCTGTTCATTCTCAGTGGTTCTGGGGTGTGTGGGGTGGACAGGGGTTGGAGCGTGTGTGTGTGTGTGTGTGTGTGTGTGTGTGTTCGTTAGGGTGCAGGTGTGTGTGTATGCTTGTGTGTCTGTGCGTGTCTGTGTTCCCCCTGTCAGTTTTTATTTTATTTTATTTTTATGTCTATATAAAAAAAAAATAACCCAAACAGAGAGAGAAGAAGAACGCATGATAAAGAGAGAGAGGGAGGCAGACAGACACACAGACAGAGAATACAAATGTCAAATAAGAAGTTAACACGAGAGAGAGAGAGGGGGGAGAGAGAGAGAGGGAGCGAGAGAGAGATCGCCAGGATCAATTTCCGTGATCGGCTCAACTCTCAGGAAAGAGTGTTCGTCTGTGCTTTATTGTCCAATGTAATCTCCTGTCTGCCTTTCAGTCTTCACCACTTTGTCGCGTGTGTGTGTCTGTGTGTCTGTGTTTGTGTTCATATGTGTGTGTGTGTGTGTGTGAAAGTGTATGTGTATCTTTCTTTGATTTAACGTCTTTCCACTTTGAGTGATATTAGACGTATCGTGTGTGTGTGTGTGTGTGTGTGTGTGTGTGTGCGCGCGCGCGCGCGCGTGTTGGTGTGTGGGAGGTGGGGTTGGGATGAAGATTCAAGGGGGATATACAGAGAAAGGATAAACTATAGCAATGTAATAAGCTATTCACAAACATTATGTGAGACAGCATTTATCAACATGAACAACAACAAAAGTAAAAATAAGTATCGGTAGATCGCATCACAGAAACAGTCCTATTGGACTAAATGACAGGGATTCAGCAATTTCAAATATTCAAAGTGTATGCGTGTGTCTACGTTTGTGTTTATTTGTGGACGTGTGTGTGTGTGTGTGTGTGTGTGTGTGTGTGTGTGTGTGTGTGTGTGTGTGTGTGTGTGTGTGTGTGTGTGTGTGTGTGTGTGTGTACTCTGTGTGTGTGTGTGTTTGTGTGTGTGTGTGTGTGTGTGATCCATCTATCTATCTATCTATCTATAAGTCTTGCTTTCTCTCTTTCTTTCATTCTCTTTCTCCCTTGCTCTCTTTTTCTCATTCTCTCTCTCTCTCTCTCTCTCTCTCTCTGTATGTTTATCTATCTATCTATCTATCTATGCATACATCCACATCACAAACGTCACCTAAGCGAACTATTCCAGCGACCAGTCGGGCCCACAGGCGAGCGACCATCAAGAACCACTGGTGAAGAAACTTCCACAAGATCAAGGTTAGTGTTAACCATGGATGAATAACGAAAAAAGAATATATAATTGCATATTTGCGTATTCTTGGAGCTGATGCAGGATAGGATTGGGCGACTGTTCATCAGTGGGTAGTGTGTGTGTGTAGGTGTGTGTGTGTGAATAGAATAGAATAGAATAGATTTTATTGTCATGAAACCGTAAGGTTTATAAGACACAAAACCACAAAAAATACCCAACAAATGAACAAAAACAACAGGCCTACTACTACTACTACTACAACTATTGCTACTACTACACCTGCTGCTTTTTATCACAGCATGTGTCATTTTGCTCAGCAGGCTGCCTACTACCTGGGTAGAGCCGACTGACGGCTGCCACTGGGCGCTCATCATTCGTTTCCTGTGTCATTCAGTCAAGATTTCAAGCACGCACACACACACACACACACAAACACACGCTCAGGCAGACATGTAACATTTTACATGTGTGACCGTTTTGTTTATTTGCCCCCGCCATGTAGGCAGCCATACTCCGTTTTCGGTGGGGGGGGGGGTGCATGCTGGATATGCTTTTGTTTCCATAACCGATTGATTGCTGACATGGATTACAGGAGTCTTAAACGTGCGTGTTTGATCTGTGTGCGTATACACACGAAGGGGGTTCAGGTGGTTTTTGTGTGTGTGTGTGTGTGGCTGTGTCTGTGTATAAGTCTGTATCTGCGTTTGTGTATCGTATGTATCTGCGTCTGTGTTTATGATCACAATTATCAGATGAAATTATTTTTTTTTTACCAAACTTGTCATTCACTCAATTTATTTCTTGTAAATGACGATATTAGTATCAATAGCAGCAGCAGCAGGTGTAGTAGTAGCAATAGCTGTAGTAGTAGTAGTAGGCCTGTTGTTTTTGTTCATTTGTTTGAGTATTTTTTGTGTTTTTTGTTTTTGGTTGTTGTTGTTTTTCTCGTTTTTGTCTGTATGAAAATGTTGTCAGTTTTATCATCAATATTACTTTCTTCACTTTTTGTATGTGTGTGTTGTTGTTGTTGTTGTTGTTGTTGTTGCTTTTGTAATTTTGCCGTAATCGTTCAGTTTTCTTTGTATTTACACAAAGCTTAGGAAAGATCTCAGAGCAATCGACAGTCTTCTCATTTACATTACACGACCAAGATCACTTTGCTGATGACTTTTCGTGGTACTTAGCAGGTCTGCACATATGTGGATCTGAGAGATCGGAAGAATATCCACCCTTTACCCACCAGGCGCCGTCACCGAGATTCGAACCCGGGACCCTCAGATTGAAAGCCCAACGCTTTAACCACTCGGCTATTGCTCCTGTTGCTGTTGGATGTTTGGTGCCTTGGAGTCTGATTGCAGCCAGAGTTCTGTTTCTGATTTATTTTTATTACCACATCCCTTTCTTTTTAATTCATATTTTGTAGTAGAAGTGTGTGTGTGTGTGTGTGTGTGTGTGTGTGTGTGTTAAAAAGCGGGAAAGGTTATGTTTTGTATCGGGCTTGCTTTGCTACAACTGATGTGTGTGATTTTGTTAAAATCAATATGCTGTATGTAACTGTTTCACTTGTGATAATTATGTTCGTATCATAGACTTCACCGCGATTTCATGTGTTTTGTGTGTGTGTGTGTGTGTGTGTGTGTGTGTGTGTGTGTGTGTGTGTGTGTGTTACTTTGCTAAGAAATTTGTTCTCAGTGAATCTTACTGCATGAAAGAATGTCTTCAGTCTGAATTGATCGTTTATAGATCGTCCATTAGTTATACATCGTGACCATTATCCTTCCCGGCTGTGCAAGCCTGTATCTTCTGTTCGAGTCTTATTAATCATTGTAAGGGTTTCGTTGTGGATTTGCATGTTGGTTTTATTTTATTTATTTATTTATTTATTTATTTTTTTAATCTCACTTTGTTTTCAATGGCTGTTTCAGATACTGTTACTGGTCCACCATGCAGTGACGGTGAGCTGCTGTGTGTGTGTGTGTGTGTGTGTGTGTGTGTGTGTGTGTGTGTGTGTGTGTGTGTGTGTGTGTGTGTGTGTGTGTGTGTGTGTGTGTGTGTGTTTGTTCCATTTTAAAGTTTATGACGAGGTACGATAATTTTCTTTAATCAAATTTTGCTAAATTGCACGGTGATATTTCCCTCTTATCGTCTGACCATGAACTCATCATAATTAGATCGATTGGGCCAAAATCAATGCAGACGCGCAAATATTAAGATGATGATTTGTTATCCGCGAATCAAATGATTTAGTAGAAGACACTTAACCATGGTTAATTGGATGCTGGCTATATCCTTGAAAGAAAATGAAGAGTACAGTCATGGAGTTGTATGTTTGAGTGGGATTTGGTCGAGTTTCTTTGTGTTACGTTTATTTTTCTTCTTCTTTGAATTGTTGACGTGATACTTTGCATATGTATGGTGACAGTTCTGCCAATCTTTATTTAATTGCAGTGTGTAAAAGCTGTTGACGTAAAAAAAAAAAAGAAAAAAGAAATGGTGGTTGTTTCCCCCTTTTGTCAAAAGACCTTTATCAGTAAATGACAGTAAACAAGAGGCAAAGCCTTCAAGACTCACTTGTGCTTCGCGCTTTATCCAGTCAAGGAAGGAATTATGAGGAGAAAAAAAAGAGAGAGATTTAAATAATCGTTGAAAAGTGCAGTTCTGTATTAAATATGATATATAAATCAAGCTTGGGAGGAAAAAAGGAAGAAAAAAAAAAAGGTATGCGAGCGGGATCGAACCATGCATGTTTAGTTTCGAAGCAGGCAGACTAATCAGTGTTGACGTTTTCTTCCTCGTGCGATAAATAGATGTGATTATAGTGGATGTAATAATGCCGTTTAAATCATGTTTTTTGTGTGTGTTTTTTATATCTCGATTATTCCTTTATTACGGCGGTAAAGGAGACTTTGCTATCCCTTCAAGCACAAAGCAACACATGGTAGTATATCTGCACGAACCAGTCAAAGCCTACAACGAGCTGAAAGAAACGATCAATTCAATTTTTATTTTATGTTTATTCCAATTAATTCAGTGTCCACTTTAGAATATTTATATGCAGTAAACACGTCGATGGTTAAGTTAGTATCACAATTTAAAAAAAGAAAGAAAGAAAAAAGATTTTTTTTAAAGTCACACACACACACACACACACACACACACACACACACACACACAGAGAGAGAGAGAGAGAGAGAGAGAGAGAGAACTGAACACCAGGTTAAAACATAGACTCACTTTGTTTACACAAGTGGGTAAAAAATTTAACTTCAAGTTCTCTTTTCTCCCACCTGTGTGTGTGTGTGTGTGCTTGTTTGTGTGTGTGTGTGTGCTTGTGCTTGTAAGCATGGTGCGTTTGTGTGTCACACGAATTTGTCTGTATATATCTAAATATGTGTACATGTACGTGTGTGTGTGTGTGTGTGTGTGTGTGACCTTTTTATCTTTTATCTTTTATTTTTAAATTGCAGAACCAGGAAGCATGCCATACCTGTCAAGCATTGTCACCCGTCCTGCACTGACGCTGCGACCGGAGTTTTCTCCCTTCCAGACGGAGTATGAAGCGGAAGTGGAGCATCACGTGCAGCTGGTGACGGTGTGGGCGTGGTCACAAAGCTGTCAGTCACAGGCCCGCCTCGAGGATAAACATAACACTGAGAGGTAAATGGCCGTGTGGATGTGGCCACCAAGCTGTCGTGCCAGTCACTTAGCTACCTGGAGAATAAACACAAACCTTGACAAATGAGTGACAATTTGGGCGTGGTTACAGAACTATCGTGCCAATCACTTAGCTGCCTGGAGAATAAACACAAACCTTGACAAATGAGTGACAATTTGGGCGTGGTTACGGAGCTGTCGTGCCAATTACTTAGCTACCTGGAATAAACACAGACTGGATAAATGAATAACAAGGTGGGCATGGTTACAGAGGTGACAATCACAGGCCCGCCTCGAGGACAAACAACCTCGATAGGTAGTGATAATGATAATAATTATATGATATCATTATTATCATCATCATTATTATCATTATAATGATAAGTATAATGAGAATAAAGAATGGTGATAATAATAACGATCTTCATCATCATCATCATCATATTGGGTCTTGCTGAGTGTGGTGAACAAGCTTAAGAGCGAGCTCCATGATAAAAAAAAATTAAGCTAAACAATGCACACATGCGAAAGAGATTTTTTTTTTAAAGTATGTGTCACACAGTGCATCAGTGATCAGTTCTTCCAAGCTCCCCGGCCCCAACCAGACCACACACGCAAATAACGTCAGTAAAAGTTCAGCACACGCAGGCACCAACAGTAGGCTGGCTAAAGTCGGCTACTGATCTTCCACCCCAGCCGCCGCACACACCACATCAGTCCACAACAAACAACCAGTTCATCAAACTCACACACGCCTTACCCGCCCCACCCACTCAGTCAGTTCACAAGGTAAATGATAGCCACGCTTATACAAACAGTAGAGACTGAAAGATCATTTGAAGCTGGAGTTTAAGTGAGCGTGTGCATAGAGTAATTATTGTGGTCCTGTGTTCAAGAGTGTGTGTTTGTTTGTATGTGTGTGTGTGTGTGTGTGTGTGTTTTAAAAAAAAGTTGGATAGGTAGGGGGCTAATTTGTGGATGTGTAGCTGAAACCAGTATGTCATTTGTACTGCCTCAACTGAAAGCAGCTGTTCATTTGATGTGGCGAACGTTTAAGGGGTGATCACTGTGTGGGCGTGGTTACACAGCTAGCTAGCTAGCTGTCCATCATTGGCCCACGTTAAGGATCAGCATAATGGTGACAGGTGAATGACAGCATGGGTGTGGTCACAGTTTTGAATCGCAGGCCCGCCTCCACAGATAAACCAATAACACTGAGTGGGCTGTGTTACCTTACCTGACCTCCCCTACCCTTCCGTTCCCCCCCCCCCATACCTTATTTACCTCCACTTTCCTTCCCACCCCTTGATTTACCATACCTTATCCCCCCCTTGCCCTTCCCTCCCGTTGCCCCCTTCTCTTCCATTCTCTTCTAACCCATTCCCTCCCGTTACCATCTTTTATCTGACTTTACCTCCCCTTACCGTCCCTTCCCTCCCCTTCCCTCTCTTTACTTTTCCTTCCTTCCCCTTACCTAACCCCCCGTCGTCCTATTCTTCCCTCCCGTCACCTTCCCTCCCCTTCCCTTAACTTCTCTGCCCTTACCTTCCCTACCTTTACCTTCCCTACCTTTACCTTCCCTATCCATCCATCCCTCTTTCATTCCCCTTCACTTCCCTCCCCTTCCTTTACCTTCCCTACCTTTACCTTCCCTCTTACTTTCACTCCCCTTCACTACCCTCCCCTTCCCTTACCTTCAATACCCTTACCTTCCCTGTGTTTACCATCCCTATCCATCCATCCCTCTTACTTTCACTCCCCTTCACTTCCCTCCCCATCCCTTCTCTACCCTTACCTTCCCTACCTTTACCATCCCTACCTTTACCTTCCCTATCCATCCATCCCTCCCTCCCTCTTACTTTCACTCCCCTTCACTACCCTCCCCTTCCCTTCTCTTCTCTTACCTCCCCTACCCGTACCTTACCTCTCCTTACTTTACCTCCCCTACCCTTCCCTCCACTTACCTTACCTCCCTTTATCTACTTGAATCTTCCCTTCTCTCCCCTTCCCTTCTCTTCGCCTCCATGTGACCCCCTTCAGTTACCTGATCACCTTCTCTGTGTGTCTATGTGTGTGTGTGTGTGTGTGTGTGTGTGTGTGTGTGTGCGTGTGTGTCTGTGTGTGTGTGTGTGTGTGTCCGGGCCAGGTCGGCCAACCTGACGCTGGGCCTGGGAGCCAACACGCTGCGGATCCTGGTGGTGGACGGGGGGCACGAGGAGCCCTGGGTGGTCAACACCTACACCCTGCTGGTCACCCGACTGGAGGCTGACCACGGCCTGGGGCCTTTCCTCCCGTCCGTCCCACACGTCGTCTGCAGCCTCAAGCAGGTGGGCTGGAGTGTGGGCGGGTGGGGGGTGGGGGGGTGTGGGAGGTGGAGGCGGAGGGGGTCGGAGGGGGCTGGCGAGGGGAGGGGAGGGGGGGGGTTTGCGGTGGAAGATGAGGAAGAAGAGGAAGGAAGGAGCAGGTGGAGGATAATGATAGTTGTGTTGGTGGTGGTGGTGACGATGGTTATGGTGGTGGTGGTGGGGGTAGGTGGAGGAGGATGGTTATTGTGGTGTTGGTGATGGTTATGGTGGTGGTGGCGGTTGTGTGATAATAATGGCCCTCCCTCCCCCCCACACCCCACACCCCACACTCACCCCCTCCAATTCAGGCGAGAGTTAAATAGAAAGTTGCGTGCCTCTTGCGATATTCTGCTTTTCCACTCCACGGGACCTGCCAATCTTTCTGACCTCATCAGCGCTTGCACTCCCTCGAGAACTCTCCGCTCTTCCTGTGACTGTTACCTTCTGAAATGTCCTCGTGTCCAATACAAGAACCTATGGTGAACATTCTTTCCCCTTTGCTGCTCCTCATATCTGAAACAACTTTTTATCGTCATATGCCGTGCATTTGATTCCATCTCTGCCATTCGCTCTTCACTAAAAGCTCATTGTTTTAACTCTCTCCATACGAACGGCGAAAGAGACGACGTTAACAGCGTTTCACCCCAATTACCATCATCAAAATATTGCAAGCGTAAGGCTCTTATACTGAAGAGGTGAATGTTGACAAAGAATACCACAATTCTGACGAAGGAAGCTAAAGGTTGGGTCATTCAGACACCCACTGGACATCCGATGGGTCCGTGTAGAGGAGAAGAGAGGACTAGCCGTACTGAGTGAGTTAAAACGTATCTGTAAGTTCTCTGTGTTTCCTTCTTCTTCTCGAACACCACCCCATGCCTGTCATTTGTATTCACGACGAATGGAGGATGGAGAGTTTAAGGGCTGGGGTGTGTGTGTGTGTGGGGGGGGAGGGATTGGAGAAAAGGTGGTCATGAATGATTCATGTTAATTTGTAGCTTTTTTCTTCATGTAAAGTGCCTTGAGATCTTAGAGAGGAAGGGTGATATTCAAATGTACATTATGACGATGATTATTATTAATAGTTTTGGTGTTGGTGATGATGACGATGGTGATGGTAGTGGCGGTGGTGGTGGTCGTCGTTGTAGTGATGACGATGGTAGTGGTGGTGGTGATGATGATAGTGGTGGTGGGGAGGTAGTGGTAGTAGGCAGCGATAATGATGATGACAGTGGCGGTTGTGATGGTGATGATGGTGATGGTGATGGTGATGATGATAGTGGTAGTGTCGGTGGTGGTAGTGATTATGATGATGATGCTGAGCTCAACACCTCCCACCTTACCTCCACCACCCCACCCCGTCTATGAACACACACTTTTTCAAAACTAATACCGAGAGAGGTAAAGGACATAATGACAGAACATAACTCCTCCTCCTCCCCTCACACACAAAATTAACACCAAGACAGGAAACAAACCCAATGACAGAACATGACTCCTCCTTCTCCTCCTCTTCCTCCTCCTCCCCTCACACTCAAAACTAACACCAGGAGAATATAACTCCTCCTCCTCCTCCCCTCACACCCAAAATTAACGCCAAGAGAATATAACTCCTCCTCCTCCTCCTCCTCCTCCTCCTTGTCTCACACCCAAAACTAACACCAGGACAATATAACTCCTCCTCCTCCTCCTCCTCTCACACCCAAAACTAACGCCAAGAGAATATAACTCCTCCTCCTCCTCCTTCCCTCACACCCAAAACTAACACCAGGAGAATATAACTCCTCCTCCTCCTCCTCTCACATCCAAAACTAACACCAGGACAATATAACTCCTCCTCCTCCTCCTCCTCTCACACCCAAAACTAACGCCAAGAGAATATAACTCCTCCTCCTCCTCTCACACCCAAAACTAACACCAGGAGAATATAACTCCTCCTCCTCCTCCTCCCCTCACACCCAAAACTAACACCAGGAGAATATAACTCCTCCTCCTCCTCCTCCTTCCCTCACACCCAAAACTACACCAGGAATATAACTCCTCCTCCTCCTCCTTCCCTCACACCCAAAACTAACACCAGGAGAATATAACTCCTCCTCCTCCTCCTCTCACACCCAAAACTAACACCAGGAGAATATAACTCCTCCGCCTCCTCTCACACCCAAAACTAACACCAGGAGAATATAACTCCTCCGCCTCCTCTCACACCCAAAACTAACACCAGGAGAATATAACTCCTCCTCCTCCTCTCACACCCAAAACTAACACCAGGAGAATATAACTCCTCCTCCTCCTCCTCTCACACCCAAAACTAACACCAGGAGAATATAACTCCTCCTCCTCCTCCTCTCACACCCAAAACTAACACCAGGAGAATATAACTCCTCCTCCTCCTCCTCTCACACCCAAAACTAACACCAGGAGAATATAACTCCTCCTCCTCCTCCTCTCACACCCAAAACTAACACCAGGAGAATATAACTCCTCCTCCTCCTCCTCTCACACCCAAAACTAACACCAGGAGAATATAACTCCTCCGCCTCCTCTCTCACCCAAAACTAACACCAAGAGAATATGTGTTGTATTGTATTTCTCATTTTGTCACAGCAGATTTCTCTGTGTGAAATTCGGGCTGCTCTCCCCAGGGAGAGCGCGTCGCTTCACTAAAGCACCACCGATTTTTTTTATTTTTTCCTGCATGCAGTTTTATTTGTTTTTCCTATCGAAGTGGATTTTTCTACAGAATTTTGCCAGGAACAACCCTTTTGTTGCCGTCGGTTCTTTACGTGCGCTGAGTGCATGCTACACACGGGACCTCGGTTTATCGTCTCATTCGAATGACTAGCGTCCAGACCTCCACTCAAGGTCTAGTGGAGGGAGAGAAAATATCGGCGGCTGAGCCGTGATTCGAACCAGCGCGCATAGATTCTCTCGCTTCCTAGGCGGACGTGTTACCTCTAGGCCATAACTCCTCCTCCTTCTCCCCTCACACCCAAAACTAAAAGAATATAACTCCTCCTCCTCCCCTCATATCCCAAAACTAACAGCAAAAGAATATAACTCCTCCTCCTCCCCTCATACCCAAAACTAACAGCAAAAGAATATAACTCCTCCTCCTCCCCTCATACCCAAAACTAACAGCAAAAGAATATAACTCCTCCTCCTCCCCTCATACCCAAAACTAACACCAAGAGAATATAACTCCTCCTTCTCCTCCTCTCACACCCAAAACTAACAGCAAAAGAATATAATTCCTCCTCCTCCTCTCACACCCAAAACTAACAGCAAAAGAATATAACTCCTCCTCCTCCCCTAATACCCAAAACTAACAGCAAAAGAATATAACTCCTCCTCCTCCCCTCATACCCAAAACTAACAGCAAAAGAATATAACTCCTCCTCCTCCCCTCATACCCAAAACTAACAGCAAAAGAATATAACTCCTCCTCCTCCCCTAATACCCAAAACTAACAGCAAAAGAATATAACTCCTCCTCCTCCCCTCATACCCAAAACTAACAGCAAAAGAATATAACTCCTCCTTCTCCTCCTCTCACACCCAAAACTAACAGCAAAAGAATATAACTCCTCCTCCTCCCCTCATACCCAAAACTAACAGCAAAAGAATATAACTCCTCCTCCTCCCCTCATACCCAAAACTAACACCAAGAGAATATAACTCCTCCTTCTCCTCCTCTCACACCCAAAACTAACAGCAAAAGAATATAATTCCTCCTCCTCCTCTCACACCCAAAACTAACAGCAAAAGAATATAATTCCTCCTCCTCCTCTCACACCCAAAACTAACAGCAAAAGAATATAACTCCTTCTCCTCCTCACACCCAAAACTAACACCAAGATAATATAACTCTTCCCCACCCCCACCCCCCCCCACCCCGCACACACCCAAAAGTAATGCCAAGAGAGGTAAACGAACACAATGACAGAACATAACTCCTCCCCCCCCCCCCACAACCCCACGCCCCCTCCTCTACCGTCACACCCAAACCCAACACCAAGAGGTAAGGAACACAATGAAGGACTATAACCCCTCCTCTCCCCACCCCCCACCCCCCCATCCCCTCGCACCCTGGTCCCATCCAGGACTGCTCACTGGCCTACGCCCCCCGGGAGCCGTGCGGACTGCAGCCAGTGCCCTCCCTAAAGTCCTGGACCCTGTTCCTCAAGACACGTGCCCGTCTGCCTCCCTGCTCCACGGGGGACGCTCCTGGTGGGTGGCTCAGAGTGGCGTGCTGCAGTACAGCACACGATACAGGTTTCAGTTTTCAGTTTCTCAAGGAGGGCTTCACTGCCTTCGCGGCAAATCCATACACGCTACACACCACGTCTGCTAGGCAGAGATGCCTGACCGGCAGTATGACTCAACGCGCTTTTCTAGTCAGGTCTTGAGTGCCTGCATATTATATTTGTGAACCTATCAGAGTAGGATATCTTCAACTGAATTTTGCCAGAGGACATCACTCTCGTTGTCATGGGTTCTTTTTTTTCAGTGCGCCAAGTGCATGCTGCACACGGAACCTCGGTTTATCGTCTCATCTGAAAGACTAGACGCTCAGTTTGATTTTCCAGTCAGACTTGGGCGAAAGGGCGAGAGCAGGATTCGAACCCAGTCCCACACGGACTCTCTGTATTGGCAGATGTGTGTGTGTGTGTGTGTGTGTGTGTGTGTGTGTGTGTGTGTGTGTGTGTGTGTGTGTGTGTGTTTGCGTGTGTGTTTGCGTGTGTGTTTGCGCATGTGTAGTGAGTTAGCTTCATCACGAATTCTGTTGTAATTGTTTTTGCTGAAGCACATGTATATTCTTAATAGTGAACTATACGTGCGTTGATTATTGGCTGTTTTATTGGTTGGCTGGTGGATTGTTTGCTGGTTGATTATTGGTTGGTTGGTGGTTGTATTTGTTGTTGTTTTGTTTTTTCTCAAGGCCTGACTAAGCGCGTTGGGTTACGCTGCTGGTTAGGCATCTGCTTGGCAGATGTGGTGTAGCGTATATGGATTTGTCCGAACGCAGTGACGCTTCCTTGAGCTACCGATACTGATACTGTTGGTTGGTTGGTTGGTTGGTCCATCGGCTAATTGTTTGATTGTCGGGTTGGTTGGTTGTTTGTTGGTTTGACTGTTTGGTTTTTGGCTGGTTGGTTGGTTGGTTTGATTGGCTGGTTGGTTGTTGGTTTGACTGGTTTGTTGTTGGCTGATTGGTTGGTTGGTTGGTTGACTGATTGGTTGGTTGGTTGTTGGTTGGTTGGTTGGTTGACTGATTGGTTGGTTGGTTGTCTGATTGGTTGGTTAGTTGGTTGTTGGTTTAACTGGCTGGTTGGTTGTTGGCTGGTTGGTTGATTGTTGGTTTGACTGGTTGGTTGTTGGTTTGACTGGTTGGTTGTTGGTTGGTTGGTTTGACTGGTTGGTTGTTGGTTTACTGGTTGGCCGGTTGGTTGTTGGTTTGACTGGTTGGTTGTTGGTTTGACTGGTTGATTGTTGGTTTGACTGGTTGGTTGTTGGTTTGACTGGTTGGCTGGTTGGTTGGTTGCTGGCTGGTTGGTTGTTGGTTGGTTGGTTGGTTGGCTGGTTGGCTGGTTGGTTGGTTGGTTGTTTGTTGGTTTACTGGTTGGCTGCTGGCTGGTTGGTTGGTTGGCTTATTGGCTGGGCTGTTTAACTGGCTGGTTGACTGGTTGGCTAGTTGCTTGGTTGTCTGGTTGATTGTTGGTTGACTGGCTGGCTGGCTGGCTGGGTGGTTGCAGGCCAGTGGTACGTGCCTTGCAGCAGCTGTCGGGAGGAGGACGGCAGGTGCTACTGGAAGGAGGCGCTGTGGTCCCCCTTCTCCTGCAGGGAACCCAGGCTCTCCCGGCGTCAGCTGCAGCGATGCTTCCGGGACAAGAAGGTGTGCAGCAAGGAGAGAGAGAGATAGGGGGGTGGGGAGAGAGAGAGAGGTCGGGGGGGGGGAGGGGGGCAGGGAGAGAGAGAAAGAAGCAGGAAGAGGGAGTGAGAGGAGAGAGAGAGAGAAGGGGGGCAGGGAGAGAGAGAGAGGCAGGAAGAGGGAGTGAGAGGAGAGAGAGAGAGAAGGGGGGCAGGGAGAGAGAGAGAGAGGCAGGAAGAGGGAGTGAGAGGAGAGAGAGAGAGAGAGAAGATGGGGGCAGGGAGAGGGAGACAGAGAGAGGCACAGAGAGAGAGACAGACAGACAAAGAAGGTGAGAAAGACAGGAGAGACAGAGAAAAGGAAGTGAGAGAGACAGGGGGATGGAGACAGAGAAAGGGATTTGGGGACAGAGTGAGAGGGAGACATAGAGAGAGAGAGAGAGAGACAGAGAAATGGATAGGGAGACAGAGATAGGGGAGAGGGAGACACAGAGATGGATAGGAGAAAGAGAGGAGTAGACAGAGATATGGAGAGGCAGATAGAAAGAGGGCGGGGGAGAAAGAGAGAAGAGACGGAGACAGAGAAAGACAGAGAGAGTGAGGGAGAGAGAGGGGGGGGAGACAGAGATATGGAAAGGAGACAGAGAGAGAGGAAAAGGTGGTTTTTTTGGTTGGTTTGTTTTGTTGGGGTTTTTTTTTAGTTTTCAGTTGATTATTTATTTGTTTTTTGTTTTTGTTTTTCTCTTTCCCATCCCCAACCACCCACCCACACACACCTACACCCCCCCCCCCCACCCACACCCCCCATCCCCCCGCTACTCCCCCACCACCCCCACCCCCAGGTGCTGTTCATCGGAGACTCCACCAACCGAGGCGTGCTGCACTACCTGTCTCAGCGGGTCAACGGGTCTCTGTGGGACCCACCGGACAAGACGCATCACTTGAGGGTCTACCCGGCCCTCAACGGCAACTCCACCGTCTTCAGCTTCGCCTATTACCCGCAGTTCTGGCTGCCTGCCCACCACAGGCCTGTGTTCGACAAGGCGTTGTACCAGCTGATTCGGAGGTTCGATTCTTTGGTGGTGGGATTTGGGGGGGGAGGGGGGGGGAGCGTTGTGGGTTTTGTGCGTGTGTGTGTGTGTGGACAAAGCTGTTTACCAGAAGATTTGGAGGTTCGGTTTTGGTTCGTTTTCCCTTCTCTCTCTCTCTCTCTCTCTCTGTCTCTGTCTCTCTCTCTTTCTCTCTCTCTCTCTCTCTCTCTCTCTCTCTCTCTCTCTCTCTCTCCGTGGCTGTATCAACCATGTAGTCACTTTTTACTACAGCTAGTAGTATTGTAGGAACCATGAAATCTATCTTCGTTCTGTCAAAGGGCATTAGTTTACGTACATGCAGCTGTTACTACTGTACGAATCATGACTAATGATGAACTTCGCTCTGTCGAAGGACTCTTCCCCTGGCCAACAGCAGCGATACGGTGGTGGTGGTGGGGGGAGTGCACTGGCTGGCTACCCATCACCTCAAGGTGGTGCAGTCCGCCCTGGCCCGGTGAGTGCCCACTGGGGTGGTGACGATGGTGATCACAGCGACGACAACGACGATGATGTTGATGATGATGATGATGATGATGATCACAGCGACGACAACGACGATGATGTTGATGATGATGATGATGATCACAGCCACGACGACGACGATGATGTTGATGATGATGATGATGATCACAGCCACGACGACGACGATGATGTTGATGATGATGATCACAGCGACGACGACGACGATGATGTTGATGATGATGATGATGATCACAGCGACGACGACGACGATGATGTTGATGATGATGATGATGATCACAGCGACGACAACGATGATGATGATGACGATGGTGATCACAGCCACGACGACGATGATGATGATTACAGCGACGACAACGATGATGATGATGATGATGACGATGGTGATCACAGCGACGACGACGATGATGATGATGACGATGGTGATCACAGCGACGACGATGATGATGATGATGACGATGGTGATGATGACGACGACGACGACGATGACGATAATGATGATGGTGATGATTTTATATTGATTTTTGTTGTTGGTGGTGTTGTTATTGTTTGGTCACAACTGTTATCTCTGTAGTGAGATTCGGGCTGTCAGTGCATCACCACCCATTTTTTAAAATTTATTTTTCTTTCATTTTTTTTCCTGTCTGTGAGTGTAGTTACATTCGTTGCGCTGTCAAATCGGAAAGCCAGAAAAGACCCTATTGCTGCTGTGGATTCTTTTTACATGTCGTTGTTAAGTGCATACTTATTGTCAGATCCAAAAGACTAGCGTTCAGATCACCACTCAAGGCCTAGTGGAAGGGGCGGGGAGAGGAGTAAAAATCCGAGTCCCGACACGGAAATCAAAGCCTGGTCGTGTGCATGACCTCTAAGCTTTCACTTCACTTCCATTTCATGATGGTGCTGTGATAGTTGGTGGTGGCGAATCAAGTTTCAGTTTCAGTTTCTTGAGGAGGCGTCACTGCGTTCGGACAAAGGGTTATACGCTACACCACATCAGTCTGCTAGACAGATGCCTGAACAGCAGCATAACCCAAGGCGCTTAGTCAGGCCTTGAGTGCTTGCACATATGTTTGTGTACCAATCAGAGTGGATTTTTTTTTTCAGAATTTTTGCCAAAGGACAACACTTGTTGTCATCTGTTCTTTAGGTGTTATTTTGTATTGTTGTTTCTGTTTTTTATTATTGTTTTCTTTTGTTTGTTTTTTGTTGCTGTTTTTCAGTGCGCCAACTGCGTGCTGCAGGCGGTACCTTAGTTTATCGTCTGATCCGAATGACTGGACGCTCAGTTTGATTTTCCAGTCAAACTTAGGAGAAAGGGCGAGAGCGGGATTCGAACCCAGACCCTTACGGACACTGTATTGGCAGATGAACGTCTGAACCATTCTGCCACCTTGCTTCTTGATGGTGGTGTAGTGGGGGTGTTGGTGATGATGGATGATGGTGCTGATGAATGCCGCTGCTGCTGCTGCTGCTAATGATGATGATGTTGATTGATGACGACGACGACGAAGGCGACGATAACATTCTGAAAAAAAAAAAAAAAAAAAAAAATCGGAAAGTGACACTGTGCTGATAGCGTCAATCACAATCACTACTGCTGAAGTTTTAGTTTTGATGATAAGTGAACCGAATCGTAACTTGCTTCTAAAAGAAAGAACACGAGGAACACAGATCAGAAGCCTACAGAACGCTGAACTGTTTTGTTTTGTTTTTTGTCGGTACCACATATGGAGGGTTGGCCGAATGGCAGAGTGCCAGACTGGGGACGGACGGACGGACGGTCATGGGTTCGATTCCCATTAGAGTGGCGGTCCAGATGCTAGTCCTTCAGATCAAACGAAAAACCGTAACGAGACCTGTGTGTGCTGTATTCATGTACTTGGTGCACGTAAAATGACCCACGGCAACAAGTGAAGTTGTCTGTGGCAAAAAGTCTGTCGAAAAAACTGCCGTGATAGGGAAATCTTTCGTGACAAAGATACTTTGATGCATTTACAAACACATTAATTTTCACTGTTAAACACCCCCAACAGTGCTACAGTCACAAGCACACTTTCCCTGTCAGTGTCTATGGTCAGTGGTGGTTGTTAGGGTCACGACACGCATTCATGCTTCCCTAATGACTAATTTATGATTACTTCAGTTAGCACTGTATACCGACAACACAA
>NC_134883.1:27165983-27185983 GCF_041734735.1 Babylonia areolata | reverse complement strand
TCAGCATGCACGCTCAGGTAGTAAATCTGATACGCCGAGTCAGTTGTGAACTTCGTCGCATCAATTCTATCCGTCAGTACCTGTCTGTTAAACTACTAAAACTCTTAGTTCTGCTTTTGTGCTGACACGAATTGACTACTGTAATTCTCTTCTCATAGGCTGTCCACATAATATTCTTCAGCGAATTCAAAAACTTCAAAACAATGTTGCCCATCTGACTCTCATAGTCCTATGTACTGATCTCATTTCTCCTCACCTCCGCACTCTACATTGGCTCCCCACTGAAGCAAGAATTAAATACAAAGTTGCGTGTCTCTGCTATTCTGCTTTCCATTCCGCAGAACCTACATAGCTTTCTGACCTTATCAGTGTTTACACTCCCGCAAGAAATCGCCGTTCTTCCTCTGACTGTTACCTTTTGAAACTTCCTCGTGTCAATACAAGAACATGTGGTGAACGTTCTTTCTTCTTTGCTGCTCCTCACATCAGGAACAACCTTCCTCATCATATCCGTGCATCTAATTCTATTTCTGCTTTTCGCTCATCACTAAAAACTCATCTATGAGCACTCTCAGCTTCCTTGTTCTCCAACACCACCCATGTCAGCTCACTTTGGATGTATGAAGAGTGGGAAAGGGATAGTGTGTGTGGGGGGGGGGAGGGGGGGGAGGAAGAGTGGTCATGAATGATTTATGTAACTTGTAGTAATATTTTTCTTTCATGTAAAGCGCCCTGAGCTCTTAGAGAGGGCGCTATATAAATGTACATTATTATTATTATCATTATTATTATAAGTACTTGTACGCTTTGTTATTTTTGAAGGACAAAATAAGTGTGCCAGTGTGTGTTGTATTTCTATGGCTCACTTCTACTATACCTTTTTTTCCAGGAAAGGTGCTGGTTTCGTTTTCACAGGGTATAAGTAGTTTTGCACTTTGAAGAACAAAACTATACGCTGTTTAGTAATTGGTATATTACAGTGGGTGGGTCCTATAGAGAATATTACTTTTGCTTTCTGCGCCTGTTTCTTACAGGGAAAGCGTTTTTGGCATTTTTACAGGGTGTGTGTGTTATTGGCAGTTGCGCGCTTGGCAGTTTTGAAGAACATATCTGTGAACTATATACCGTGTGGTGTCTTACAAAGGCTCGCAACTCCCACTTCTTACAGCGGAGATGCACATGTCATTTCCAAGGGTTAGGTGCATCATAAGTGTTTGTGCACTTTTGCTGTTTCCGATAGGGTTCCGCAGATCTGTGTGCGCTGGTATGATTACCACAACGGCTTGCTAGGCCCGCTTCCATCTGTCAGATCAGATGTACCAGTCACTTCCGTGGGATGTGTTTATAAGTACTGTGTACTTCACTTCAGCATAGCTAGATTCTTCCACTCAGTCTGTAGCGGATAGGGCAGATATTGTATTCATTTTCACATACATATATTTTGCTCACTCTCACTATAGTCCCTTTTCTTACAAGTGTGTACAGTTAGTATGATAGTCATGTCCGACTATGACCATCAGAGGAGGCAGCTGCTGTCCCAACTGTTACCCATGCCAGAGTTTGATTATAGTGGAGAATGTCTTGCCCAAGTTACATCCCCACTCTCTCGGCCAAGAGGGTTTAAGGACAGTCGGTGTTGGGATGGTTCCTAAAGGCCAACTAGCCCCCAAGGCTGCAGCACCAAGGAAGAGCCAGTGCAGTTTTGCCTCCTAGTAGGAGAGTTCTGATCCTTCGCAATCAGTACAGTTTGGGCATCCGCCGGCACAGTTTGTTATATTCACAAAGAAAGTTCCTCCACAAATCCACTTTTTCAGGGAAGAGATTTGTCCCGTCGATTTCAGTTTTATAGTGTACTGTTTCATTTTGTGGATCAAATGTTCATAATTCTGTTGATTGCAATAATTATATACATACATTTTCACACATTTGCATTTTGATTTAATACTGTGATCCATGTTACCATTTCATTTTGTGGATCAAATGTTCATGATTCTGTTGATCACAGTTTATACATACATTTTCACAAAGCAAAATTTACTTTGCATTTTAATTCAATGCCCAGGTTTTGAAGCACAATGATACATTGAGAACTCGAGCATTGTTATCAGATGAGCCAGATGTCTCGACAGCTGAATTTCAAGATGAACAACCAATACCGATGGTATCGATAATTTTGCAGAGAAGAAAGAATTCTTGATTTCTTTTGTCGTTATATGTTTTGTTTTGTTTTTCACCAAAGTAAAAACTGTTCCATTTTGTATTGTAATGTTGATGTTGATGATGATGTTGATGCTCTGCAGATCACGGCAGAAAAACACCAGCCTATGGGACATCACTCTCCGCCTGTGGTCACCTACAATGTTGAAGGGGACATCAACGCGGCCTACGCAGAAATGTTCATCAACAGAATATGTCCCTGGCCCCCATCTTGACTGGGAGACTAGAACTAACAGTGTGCTCCGCCAGATACACAGAGCTTGCATATGGAGTTCACAAAAATGAGAGCAAAATAGTATATAAAACTTATCAGAGTATACAAACACTGTAAACAAAGGGAAAAAGCAACAAACAAAAAAACACCAGAAAAACTCATACATGGTTTGCTTCATCAATAAAACGGAAAGAGCTTCGTTTACTCTTCCCTTCCACTGACACACATATGTATACACACACATGCGCGCACGCATGCGTGCACATGCACACACATGCATGCGCACGAAAACGCGCACGGCACACACACATGCATGCTCACACAGACACAGAAAGAGAGAGAGAGAGAGATCACATGATACCTAAGGGGAGGGGGGGAGGTGGACAGTGTGGACAAAGAAGGGCCAAGAATCAATCACAAACCAGCATGCTTCAAGTGGTGCTGTGCATGTGTGTGTGTTACAGTATGTGTGTCTCTGCAAGAATGGTGAAAGATAAGGTAAGGTACATGAGTGTGTGTGCGTGCCTGTCAGTGAGTGCCAGTGTGTGTGAGAGAGAGAGAGTTTGCAATCATGCACATTTGTGGCAAGACAAATCCGAAACGCGTTTCAAGCTTAAGGCACATTTGTTGAGGTTGTTAACGATATGCTTCATGTAATGCAGCTGCTTTTTGGTCCAATTACTAATTTGTACCACCAAAGAATGAATTCCATTCCATGTTCTTTCCCGGTTCATAAGCCTTTTCTTCCGTATTGTGACTGGAAGAAAAGTTACACTGATGAGTACAAGAAAGCAGGAACACACACAAATCAGTTTGCATGTAGATGAATATTGTTTTTAGTTCATGTAAGTATGAACCAGAGGAGGATGCGTTGCTCTTCAGTTTCACCAGAACTCCTGAAAGCGATGTGAATAGGCAGATGATGAACTAGAGAGTGAACTAGAATTGTGTGTGAGTGTGCGTGTGTGTTTGTGTGTGTGTGTGTGTGTGTGTGTGTGTAAGGCAAATCCCTGTCCCTTTTTTTTCCAAGACATCCTCAATCCATGTATAAACCTTCATTCGGGCGTGTGTTTTTTTTTTTTTTTTTTTTGTTTTTTTAATGAATTTTTATCTCCTCATTTGATATATCGAAAATCAGTTTTATTTTCTTTTATATCAAAATGCTGGGTACTTTATGTGCACAATGTTCACCCAACAGTATAAAGTATAACCTCTTGCTCTAACACATACGCGCACATTCACACACACACACACATTCACACACACACACACACCCCACATCACATCACAGAAGGGATTTCCTTTGAGACACCAAGCCAGTCGAGCCCTTTCATTCCTGCCATGACTGTGAAAACAGCTGATCAAGTTATCAGCCTTGGCTTGGCTGACATGATACAGAACCAAGTAACTTTAGTAATGCACTTTAGTAAAACTTCTAATAGTGTGTGTGTGTGTGTGCATGCGTGTGTGTTTGTTCATTCTAGCAAGCTGCTACAGAATGTATTCTAGAATGTGTATTTAAAGCAAAAGTCTGAGGGCTTGGGGGTGGGGTGTCATCCAATCCATGGATTTGAACTGTGAGAAAGGGAGTGAGAAAGATGACAGAAAGACTGTTCATGTGATTTGTTTGGGGGGATTCCCTTCCTCAAAAATATTGGACAAAATTAATTTTAAAAAATGGCATGCTTCAAGAGATCATATGTATCGGTACATGAAGAAAAAAGTGATTTGTTATCATGTTTAAAAATTTTTTTTATTCTGTCCTCGTTATTGTTTTGGTCAACTTTTGTGCCTTCTACTTTGCACCCCCAGCCCCCTTTAATTTTTTTTTTTCCTAACATTTAAGTATGTCTACAATTCATTGCATCACACTACATTTTAAAAATACAAATGAAAACATGTGCTGTTTTTTTTTTCTTGCATTCTAATCATTTTTGTGTCACTTAAAGTTAGAGAGAAACAAAGAAAAATTGTAATACTTTTATTTGTTACAACTGGACAAAGAAGAATAAAAATCCCAGAAGAACTTTCAAGATCCCACCCTGGTCTGCAAGAAGCCATTACTTTTCTTTACACAAAGACGATACTCCGACTTGTGCCTCATGCATCAAAATAGATCCAGTAATTTATGTACTCAAGGTATGGGATCATTTATTGCAGACATTGTTCCGTGTACAAAACAGTCCCTTTTCAAACCCACATAAGGTAGGGAATAATTTATTGAAGCCATTGTTTACTTGTTCGTTTTTGAACATGGTGCCCCATGTGTTACCAATACAAAGCGCTGGAGGATTTCCTGAATTCTTAAGCATTCACTGATTCAGCTGAATTTTTGCGTCTTCAGCTGAAACATTCAGTGGATTTTCTAAGCATTCGGCTGAATTTCTAAGCATACAGCAGAATTTCAAGGCATTCAGCTCATTTCTGAGTGCACAGTTGAAGCACACAGCTGAATTGATAAGCATTAAGCTGTTTCTAAGCACACAGCTGAATTTCAAAGCACACCACTGAGTAGATCCAAAGCTTCATGAAGATAAGATGCTCCTGGAGTCTTTTTTGACCTACAGTGCATGAGAAGGATTTATATTTCACCTTCTTCCCTGTTGCGTTGCTGGTCATGAAATGCAGTCTCAGGGAAAGTTCAAAGGGAGACAAAATTAACTATGTTCAACCCTGCTCCTGGAGTCTTTTTTGACCTACAGTGAATGAGAAGGATTTATATTTCACCTTCTTCCCTGTCGCGTTGCTGGTCATGAAATGCAGTCTCGGGGAAAGTTCAAAGGGAGACAAAATTAACTATGTTCAACCCTGCTCCTGGAGTCTTTTTTGACCTACAGTGCATGAGAAGGATTTATATTTCACCTTCTTCCCTGTCGCGTTGCTGGTCATGAAATGCAGTCTCGGGGAAAGTTCAAAGCGAGACAAAATTAACTATGTTCGACCCTGTTCATTATTTAATACTCTGCTTCTGGCTTTGACTCGTATTCACATTTGATATTCTGTTTCTGATATCGGTTAACTGTGTTGTATTTGATGCTTGGCTTTCTGGCTGCAGAGTTACGAGAGCAACCGTTCACAAACTAGATTCCAGCTGGCAATATGTGTATATAGTGCACTGTACTTGCCTTTACAAACTTGTGTATATCTCGCTCTTTCTCTATCCAGGCTGGCTAGCCCCCCCGAGTCAAAAGTCCAACGAACAAGGCACAACAATGTGAATATCATTTTCAACAATTGTCAGTGTCCGGTGAATATTCGGTACCTCATGGAGGCACTGAGACAGAATCTGTTGGATCTTGGACTTCTGATCCAATGTTCCCTGGTGATGAGGGTTCGATGACCTGTGATGCGGCACAGTACTTGCTGTGTGTCCTTGGGGGAGGCAGTTTACGCTTATTCTCCTCACTCCATGCAGGTGAGAATGGGTACCTGACTTCAGTTACGGGGGGAGGGGGGGGTCCAGAGGGGGAGTGGGGGGGTTAAAACGACAGAAGGATAGGATTGGGACCCAACCTTCCCCATGCTGAGTACTTTGCACAGTCGATGTGAATGCACTGCCCCTCATGATCATAAAAGGCTAGGGAACCTTTATTCTTTTTTTTTTTTCCTTCTCTCTCTACTTATGGGGCAGAAGTGTCTAAAGACACACACACACACAATATATATATAAATATTGTTAACTTACACCATATCAACTTTTTATCTATGTATATATATATATATATATTATAGGTAGATAAAAAAAAAATTGATATGGAGTGTAAGTTAACAAGAGCTTTAATCTCTTTAGCCCCCATACCAATTCTCAGAGTCTAAATCCAGATTTTTACATTAATCAAGACGACATCCACTCAGTCAACCAGTTTTTCATTTCAGAAAAGCATGATGACAGATGTTTATAATAATCAAGTGTAAAGGCTGTTCTGTTGGGTTTTTGTTGTTGTTGTTGTTGCTTTGTAGTTTTGCTGTTATGTTTGTTTTGCATTGCTTGTGTGTTGCCACAATGTTTGAAAAAGAAAAGATGCTCATTTTGAAACGGGTACATTTGCTGTATATATATTCATATTATCTGATAATTTTGTATGTGGGAAAGATTTTTGTTTATTTGTTTGTTTTGCTTTGTTTTTGTTCAGTCTTGTTTGAAATATATGGTTGTAGCTGTACACACACACACACACACACACACACACACACACACATTTATATCTATCAAACTCACTCTCTCTCACTCATGTAACTGCTTTGATCTTAACATCACAGATTCAGGGCTAATTAATGGGATGTCAGTCTCAAATTGAGCATCAATCTCTACATTGACTGCTTTTGTACACATATATTTATGTGCTTGTCAATCTGTATTATGCATACTTCCTCGTCATTTTTGCAGAAGCCACAGTGAGAAGTATTTCTATGCTGGTGAACATTATATATAGTATGTTCAAAAAAAATAAAAAGGGGGGGAGGGGGGGGGTATTTTCATGGCAGGTATGTCATTCAAATGCTTAAGATTTATCCTTTTACATACTGACATTTGTAATAATGATGATAATCTAGTCCGTGTCACATCTTGCAACACTTTTGGAATAAGTTGTTGACACTGCTCAAGACTTTCACTTTGTGGTCCAGGTGGAGGTGTGTTGTGTTTTTGTTTTTATTCCAAGGCCACATGTAGAACAGTGCTTTGAAGGGTGTGTGTGTGTGTGTGTGTGTGTGTGTGTGTGTGTGTGTGTGTGTGTGTGTCCTTTTCACCAAAAGTATGATAAACTAGAGAGAGGGAGGGAGAAAGTGTGTGTGTGTGTGTGTGTGTGTGTGTGTGTGTGTCCTTTTTACCAACAGTATGATAGACTATAGAGAGAGAGAGGGAGAAAATGTATGTGTGTGTGTGTGTGTGTCGTTTTCACCAACAGTATGATAAACTAGAGAGAGAGGGGGAGAAAATTGTGTGTGTGTGTGTGTGTGTATGTCTCCTTTTCACAAAAAGTATGATAAATTAGAGAGAGGGAGAAAATGTGTGTGTGTTTGTGTGTGTGTGCTTGCCTGTTTCATGATTTTTATTTCGGCACCTTTAGGAGGGGGAAAATGAACCATTGATTCCTGGAGCTTCCACTAATGACCACGGCTGCATTTCCGAAACTACTGATAAACGCTGTAAACACCAGTCAATGATTCGTCTCCTCTTTGTCCCTCCCTCCTCCCTTCCCACCCCAACCCGTCCCAGCCAACACGCGCAAAAGAAGATCAGGATATTATGATGTTTATGACTGCCATCAGTTTCAGTTTCAAACTGGTGTTCAAACGTGCGAACTCATCCATGTTAATGATTATGCTAAAGCACAATAGTTGGAGTAAGAGAAAACTAATTGGAGAAAATTAGCTCACACTTGCTGATGGTATAATTTTCATTACAAAAGAAAAAGACATCAACCTCTTGCACTCTCTTTATTCTTCTTTATCCGTTTGTTACTTCTTTTTTTATTTGCATGTTGCTGTGCATTAACACTGTTATGTTCACTGTCAAGAAGTTGTAAGCAGCAAGTATGGGAACTATAATTGCAGCTTCCTTTCTTTTAAAAAAAAAAAATAATAATAATAATATCGTAATAATGTACATTTATATATAGCACCCTTTGTAAGAGCTCACGGCACTTTACATGAAAGAAAAATATTACAAGTGACATAAATCATTCATGACCACTCTTTCTCAAAACCCCTCCCCGCTTCCCCACACACTCACACTCTCCCTTTCCCACTCTTCATACATCCAAAGTGAGCTGACCATGGGTGGTGCTGGAGAACAAGGAAGCTGAGAGTGCTTATAGATAGGTTTTTAAAAGATGAGTTGTTTTTTTTTAACAACGAGCAAAAAGTAGAAATAGAATCAGATGCACGGATATGATGAGGAACGTTGTTCCAGGTGTGAGGAGCAGCAAAGAGGAGCGTTCACCATAGGTTCTTGTACTGACTCCAAGTTTCAAACGGTAACAGTCAGAGGAAGAGTGGAGATTTCTTGCCTTGAGAACAAGGCAGACTAAATGTTTTATGTTGGCCACTAATTGACTTAAACTCGACAGCCCCAAATTTTTGGTGCCGTTTCAACTGCTAAGTATACTGATTCCAGTGCCATTTCCTTGATGTGCATTGTTCATTTTATTGTTGTAGCTGTGTATCTATTAAGAAAAAATATAAGTGCATTACTGTAGATTATAAATCAATAAATGTATACATTATATCCAATATGCATGTGTTTTTTATGGTTTGTGTGAGCATGTGCATGTACTTACACACACAACTCACACACACACACACACACAATGTGTCAGAGAAAACTGCAGTCACCTACCAACACAAAAAGAACCTATTATGAATAACATTATCGCCAAACAAAACCCCAGTACAAACTGACACTGCAAACAAAGCTTTCTACACATAGTTTAATAGCAATGTTTTTTGGGTTTTCTTTTTTTTTCCCTTCCTTTTTTTTTTTTTTTTTGGTATGATCACATCATAAATGATTCAAGTTCTTTAAAAAGTAAAAGAAACCAGAAACAAAGCTCTCAAAGTATCACTGACTTGCAACTCAAAGACGGTCAAGCAACAAACATACATGCAAGCAATACACTATATTCCAGAAGTAAACAGCTTTGTTTTGTTTTTTTTTCCTTTTGCAAAATACACATTTGTTGACATAATTACACATCTTACATGGTAAATTTGTAAATATATGTAACATGTTATAATCAATAAATAATAACAGGGTTGTAAACGGTAACATGTTGAACAAGAACAATATATACTGTCAGTGTATTTCGGCTCATTACAATACAATACTCCTGTGAAATTTCATCAGAGCTACGACTAACATGCAGAAAGTTAAGATGAGATACAAATGTACATGAATAATGTCTCGGAATGTCTTACATAAAAGCCTCCCCAAAATGTTTTATTTTTCAAGAACAAGATCATAATCATGATTTAATGCACCCTTATTTCAGATTGGGGCTCACCTTTTTTTTTTAATACTTTCCAGTTATTGAGATCACATTTTCTACTTCATTTCACTTTTATTCATTTATGGAAAAAAAAAAGTCTGTATCTGTGATTCTTTTTTTTTTTTTTTTTTTTCTAAGTATGCTCACATTCCCTCAAGAAAAACTGAAGTGGGAGAAGAAAAGAAAGTTATTATTTTAATGCATCACAAAGCCTTGTGAGATTTCTTGCACTGGTTGATTTTTGTTGTCTTTCTATCAAAGCGTGTGAGTGAACGAGTGTGGGATTTGTGTTTGTAGATCAATAGAGACCTATTTGTATTTCTTTTTATCACAACAGATTTCTCTGTGTGAAATTCGGGCCGCTCTCCGCAGGGAGAGCGCGTCGCTACACTACAGCGCCACCCATTTAAAAAATTTTTTTCCTGTGTGCAGTTTTATTTGTTTTTCCTATCAAAAGGAAATTTTCTATCTAAAATTACATTTAAGTAACATACTTACCATGACCCTCTAGTGCAGACTACAGCAGGGGTCTGACATTCCTGTCCTGTGCAAACTACAATCCGCCTATGCAGAGAAAACGAAAGTAGCTACGACCGATAACCTCCCGGAAGTAGGTAACCTCCCCTCTGCCCCCCTGACTAGCGCCCTCTTTTTCCGGCAGCCATCATGACTCCTGTTCCTGTGCTCTTCATACGGCTAATTTTTTTCATATTTTCTGTCTGTCGATTCTCTGGCGTTCTACAGAATTTTGCCAGGAACAACCCTTTTGTTGCCATGGGTTCTTTTACATGCACTAAGTGCATGCTGCACACGGGACCTCGGTTTACTGTCTCATCCAAATGACTACCGTCCAGACCACCACTCAAGGTCTAGTGGTAGGGGAGAAAATATCAGCGGCTGAGCCGTGATTCGAACCAGCACGCTCAGATTCTCTCGCTTCATAGGCGGACGAGTTACCTCTAGGCCATCACTCCACATGTAACTATGTGTAGAACATGGATCCTTTTGAACCCAAAAAACTTAGGAATGTTGTTTTATTTGTGGGGTGGGGGAGAGGTTTTTTTTTTTTTGTTGTTTTTTGTTTTGCTGACCTGGTGAGTCGGTGAGTGAGTAGGTGGGTGAGTGAGCCACAGAGTGGATGATGAGTAAATCAGTGAGCAAGTGTGTGGGTGGGTGAGTGAGTGAGTGAACCAAAGAGTGGATGATGAGTAAACCAATGAGCATGTGCATGCCTGGGTGGGCGGGTTGATGGTTGAAGGAGGAAGTAAAAGTTGCATGTGTGGTTTGGCTTCACCGTTACCTCAAAATGCATCTTAACTTAAAACACTCTACACCATTACCTAAACTCCTGCAACACACCACAGACACTTTGTTCCTACGATGTCACTTGCCCCCTTCATGGCCCCCCAACCTGACTAAACCACAGAAGCCTTTCCCCCCAACCCCCCCACCCCCCTCCACCCTCCTAAAGTCATCCTCTCACAACGAAAGGACTGAAACAGCCATCCATACCCAGTGGAGTTCCATCCACACCTGCTGTACCACTCAACATGCATGCATACATCTTCCACCCACAGCAAACCTGCACAGACTGAATGGCAAAGGAGGGGGAGCACTGGCTGCCGCATGCTGAGACATCCTGAGCGTCGGGAGGGGGTGGGGTGGGGGGGGGTGGGGGGGTAGGAGGGGGGGAGGCGTGGAAACTGACGGGCTCCGAACAGCAGTTGGAAAACCTGTTGTGCTATCTGTGGAAACAGACCAACAAGCATGGATTTGAACTGCACTGCTCTTTTTTTTTTTTTTTTTTTTTTTTTACATACGACTCTTAGCCATCCAAAACAACGGTTATTTCCCTTCTTTATCAGCAAAGTGTTTTTATCATTATTGTTCTCCTATTTTTACACACTTGTCCAAGACATCCAAAATGTTAGTTATTTCCATTATTTACCACTTAAAGTGGATTATTTCCATTCTTTATCAGTAAAATGTTAAGTTGTATCGATCTTGTTTCACACTCAGAGCCAACCAAAACAACAGTTATTTCCCTTCTTTATCAGCAAAGTGTTGGACCTATATTGCTCTCTTTTTACACGCTAGTCTAAGCCATCCAAAACAACATTTATTTCCACTATTCATCAGCACCACACAATACCAGAACCCTTTGATTCAATGGACAACAAAACTAATTCATTTGAAAGTAAAAAGAAAACAGTCATGAAGCACAAGACATATTTTCAAACACAGTATGGTCACATGTTTGTTGACAATTCCTTTCCTATTAATTTTGTTCTTTTTTTCTTTAAAAAAAAAGAAAAAAGAAAAAAAGACAGCCCTAAAAAGTAAAATGGACCTTTTATGCCACGGTGGGCTAAAACATGATTTGATTAGAAATTAACGGGATCTTTAAGTTAAACAATGTACCGCTCAGCTGGGTGACTATCAGAACATAACGCTAACTATTTTGAGAACTGAAGATAAACCAGTCTCCTGTGCTTGAGAATAGACCATAATATGAAATGAAAAGAACTGAAGATACACCAATCTCCTGACCATGTCTGTTCCTTAAACTCTCACCAGCTGTAACCTGATATATGGTTTTTGCTATTATTTTTGTCTTTTTTTGTTGCTGTTGTGGTTGTTTTTTGACATGACAGAGTTATGCATTTCACATGACTGATTCTTTTTTTTTTTTTTTTTTTCTTTTTTTTTAAGGCAGTACTGAATGGGCCCCATGCAATCGGCTGGACGATAAGCAAAAACGTCAAATCAAATCCTTTCAAAGCTAACTGTCACCTTCATCTCAAAACTATCGATACTTTCTGGCACAGCTTGTGCAGACCAGTTCATTTTTGACTCACTTGTGTAAACAAAGTGAGTCTATGTTTTAACCTGGTGTTCGGTTGTGTGTGTGTGTGTGTGTGTGTGTCTGTGTGTCCATGGTAAACTTTAACATTGACATTTTCTCTGCAAATACTTTGTCAGTTGACACCAAATTAGGCATAAAAATAGGAAAAATTCAGTTCTTTCCAGTCATCTTGTTTAAAACAATATTGCACCTCTGGGATGGGCACAAAAAATAAAAAATGAAGCCTAATTATATGCAAACTGCATTTACTGTTATATTCATATTTTTTGTATTCTCTAGACTTGGCACTTTGATCTGATATTCTGACACAACAACAAGAGCAGTCATTATTATCATTTTTTGTTCAAACAGGAACTTCTTTTGCTAAGCATGGAAGTCTTATTTATTTTGCAAACGTTTTGGTGCAGATAGTAAAAAAGGGAAATTACTCTGTAATTAATGCTAGGGGACTTGATTTGCTTTAAAATGATCTTTCTCATCTTAAACATTACATTTTGAAATTATACTCAATACATAAAAAGCTTGGATTTTTTTTTAAAGTGTACCACAAGTGAGTCTTGAAGGCCTTGCCTCTCTTGTTTTCTTTTTTGTTTGTTTTTGGGTTTTTTTTACTCAGCTGTTCACCTCAGTTAGGCAACCGGCCTACAAGCTGAGTGGTTAAAGCAACGGACTTTCAATCTGAGGGTCCTGGGGTTTTAATCCCCATCATGGCACCTGGTGGATAAAAGGTGGAGATTTTTCCAATCTCCCAGGTCAACAGATGTGCAGACCTGCTAGTGCCTGAACCCCCTTCGTGTATATAAGCATGCAGAAGATCAACTATGCACGTTAAAGATCCCATAATCCATGTCAGCGTTCAGTGGGTTGTGGAAACAAGAACATACCTGGCATGCAACCCCTAACCCCCGCCCCTGGAAATGGAGTATGGCTGCCTACATGGCAGGGGCAAAAATGGTCATAGATGTAAATTCCCACTCTTTTATAATAGTGAACACTCCTATATGAGTGAGTCACAGTCCACAACTGAAGAAGAAGCAGAAGAAGAGCGCAATCAGAAAACATTTTTCTTTTTCTTCTTTCTCTCTGATATTTTGAAAATGTTGAAACTGTTTTAATTTTTTTAAAAACAAAACAAAAAACAAAATACAAAAAAGAAAATGCACAGCTAGCAGAGATGGATTTGTCCATACGAAATATTCAATAAAGCTGGTGAGAGGAGAAAAAACGAGACCCTATCCAAAGCTTGTGCACTCAGAAATAACACTCTCTGTGGCCCAGTGGACAAAGCTCCTGCCTTGAACTAAGGTGCTTGGTTCAAACCATTCAATTATCATGTCGGTTTTCCTCCCTTGAGTGGCATCTGAGAGTTATGTCCTTTTGGGGGATGACATGAACCAAGGTCATGAGTGCAGTATGCGCTTTGCCCATTTGAAATAACCTACGCCAACTAGAATCTCCTCCTGGCAAAAAAAAAAAAAAAAAGGAGAAAAATCTGCTGATCTGGGAAAGAAATGAAGTTCTACAAATGTATGGAGGACCTGCACCATACAGCTGCCTTCATTGCACTTTCCCCGGCAAGAGAGCCTGAATTTCACACACAGAAAATTAGCTGTGACAGTTTCAACGGGGAAGATCTTCAACAAAAAATCCTTAGAGAACTTTTTTTCAGCATCACACTTCACATCACAGCTTCCTACAGAGCGTGCTGCAACTTACCGCTACACACAAGGCTGGCGTTTTCCACGGACCTCAAAAGTTTTTCAAAAACTCTTCAGCGCTGATGCGGGCCCTGGAGTTGACGGCCAGTTTCATCTCGTTGATCTCCTTGTCAATCTCCTCCATGAAGTGAATGATGAAGTCCACCAGCTTGTGCTTGAACATCTGCTCTGTGTGTACGTTGGTGATCAGGAAACTGATGTCATAGCCCTGTGTTCAAAATTCAGACACCTGATTCAAAACCTCATTCAAAATAGTGCATGAAGGAAGAGAAATATGCACTCCATCAACATTAAACCACAACAGTTTCAGTTTCAAGAAGGTGTCAGAGCGTGCGGACAGATCCGGTATATCCATGTATGCTACACTACATCTGCTGTAACAAACAAACAAAAAAGTGCATGCCTGACTTCCTATACACCCAACACACTGGTCAGTCCTTATTTCACACCAAAAGAGAATCATATCCAACGATCAGTTGTCATCATTCACCAGTTCCAAGCATTCTGAATTTTTAAACCTCTTGTCTACTAACTCACGACCATGACCAGAAAAAGAGAGGAATGCCCATTTTATATAATTCTTGAGTGTTAGTTAGGTATGTCGAGCTGAAATCACTGAGAACTGACTTCCTTGTCTTGGTAAATAATTTGTATCAAGTATGCACATTTTTTCTCCTCCTATTTAAAAGAGGTACATAATTTGTATCTTCTTCTTCTTCTGCGTTCACTCGTATGCACACGAGTGGGCTTTTACGTGCATGACCGTTTTTACCCCGCCATGTAGGCAGCCATACTCCGTTTTTGGGGGTGTGCATGCTGGGTATGTTCTTGTTTCCATAACCCACCGAACGCTGACATGGATTACAGGATCTTTAACGTGCGTATTTGATCTTCTGCTTGCATATACACACGAAGGGGGGTTCAGGCACTAGCAGGTCTGCACATATGTTGACCTGGGGCATCGTAAAAATCTCCACCCTTTACCCACCAGGGGCCGTCACCGTGATTCGAACCCGGGACCCTCAGATTGACAGTCCAACGCTTTAACCACTCCGCTATTGCGCCCGTCATAATTTGTATCAAGTATGCACATTTTTTCTCCTAATTAAAAGAGACCAGCAGACAGTAGAAAGCAAAGTATGTTTCTGTTTTATTTTTTATAATCATTTCTGCACTTCTGCACTTCTTGTATTAGCAGTTTATAATTTCATCCATGTAAAAACACATATACAAGAAAATGCCAAATGTCTTAACAAACAACACACATGCTAAAAAAACCAAAAAAAACACTGAAGTGAATGATTTTTAAGGAAAAACAGCAGATACATTTTCATCTAGATAGCTTTCAATAGTGATAATAACTTTTTATTTTTAATAACAAAAATAATAATAAAATACATTTGTATAGCACTTGCCCAGAAGCTCATAGCGCCTTGAACAATACACCTATTATTACATAAGAAAGAGGAATATAAACAAAATGGTTAGACACAACTTGCTAACCACTTAACAACAGTGTAACATCGCTCACATCTCACACAGCTCTCTCAACTCATCCCCACAGTAAAATGTTAAGATACAAATGTCAGTAAAATTGCTACCCACACAGCACTTTCACCTCACCCACATACAAAATATCAAGATACAAGTAGGAGGAATTTTGTTTAATGTCCCGTCACACATATCGGTGATTGAAGACATTTTGTTAAAGTATTTATGAATACATCTGAGTATTATCGGTTAGAAGGGGTGGGAGATGTGGATGAATGGAGGGTTGGGAGAAACTGGGCAAATAAGGGTAAAAATGTGGGTGAAATTTGGAAGAAAAAAAACAACAACTAAAAAACCCTCTAAATACAGTTACAGGAAATTTCTTAAAGGACTTCGTAAAAAAGAAGTCGTTAAACTGACAAGCGAAACAACTGATAATGAATGCAAAAAGTCAAAAACATCAACGTTCTCAGTCACTTGTGAAGACACACTTTCGTGTACAAAAGGCTTCATCAAGCTACAGTCAAAAATTATATGCTCAATTGTCAGGTTACTAAAGCATCAAGATACAAACTTGCTAAAATTAATATTAAAAAGTGTAACAACACTTACCACTCACACACATCTCCCACCTCACCTCAGCACCCCAAACCCCACATAAACACATTGACGCACACACACAAAGACGGTTTGAGGAGAGAATGATCTATAGTTTGAAATATTGTTTTTAAACAAGTATGTTTTACGATTAGACTTGAAAGATTTTATAGTGAAGCAGTGTCTGATGTTCTGTGGAAGAGATTTCCAAACCCATGGGCCAAAGTGTGTAAATGCTCGGAAACCATGAGACTTGCATCTGTAATGTGGGATTTCGAACATGCGTGTGTCAGATGAAGAACGCAAAGCCAGGGCGTGGTGGACGGTACATTTTGACCAGGTCAGAAAGGTACCATGGTAAAGAATCTTTCAACAAATTTAAACATATACAAGATGTTTCATATTTGATTCTTTCAGATACTGGAAGCCAGTGTAACTTGTATAAAAAGAAGAGTGCATGGTTGTCTGTGAGAGGCTTTCAACATCAAATAAACAACTGAGTTTGGGACTTTCTGTAGAGGTTCTATGACAGAAGAAGGCAAACCTATTAAATAACAATTTACAGTTATCTAATCTGGAAAGAACATACAAGATGACTAGTGTTTTTTGTTGCATCATATGTGAGGATATTTAGACTGAACTAATTAATTTGAGCTCATAAAAGGCAAAATGATCTTTCATACAAAGTTTAGAATCAATGATGAATCCGAAGTTTCTTGCATTACTCACAATGGCTTAAATCAATAATGCAGGGAAGGTAATAAAGAACTGACCAAAAATGTGATGACCTTGTGAAAAGTTTCTTGTACACAAGCACAAACCCTTGAAGTAGGTCCATACACACCTTACACACACATATATATATACGTGTACACACCTCCACAGGTTTGCGCCGGAGCACCACAAAGTTCTCTGCTCTCATCATCATGAAGCGCATGAATTTGTGGCACAAAATCCTCTCAATTTCATCCGCCTGTAAACCACAACACAATGTTGATCGTAGTCTCCTTTAACAAACAGGCTGTGACACAAAATCAAACTTTCTGCAAGTTAAGAAAAAACAACATAACACCCAAACCAAGGCCAGACACGGTGGTACAAAAATGTATGAAATAAACTTGAAGTTTATGGCTTTCTAGTTTCTGTGACATGGTATGCAAAGATATTGGACTAAACATGCCTAAAAAAGTCATTTTGTGCAATTTATCGTGACAGTTTCCATGGAAACAAATCCAAAATGGCCGACAAACAAAAAAATTAAAAGCTTAAAACTTCAGTACCTTTATAGATATGGTATTTCTGTTTGTTTTATTTGATTTATTTGTATTTGTTCTTTATTATAGTGCAGTGGTATTTTGGAATTTGAATAAATACTTTCTTTTTTTGGGGGGGTGGTGGGGTTCAAATGAGTATAAATTCCTTGACATCATTTTTTTCAAATAAGTGTATATTCATTCTTTTACTAGTACTATACAAACCACTGCACTATAATAAAGATGAATACATAAAGAAATAAAGTACTAAGTTTGAACATGCTATCTTTTAAAGTTTTTGAGCATTAGCATTTTGAAAAATGATATTACGAGGACAAAACACAAAACTGAGAAAACAGGAAAAGAAAGAGATGTGCTTGTACTCACAAGAAATCACACATGTTGATGCTGTTTAAAGCTTTATTTAAGTGAATATAGTACCCAGGTGAAACGGACTATAAAGATTAGATGTTGAAGAAGCAAATTATGCGAAAAAACGAAAATCACAAAAAGTCATGATTTTGGTCAAAATTTCACTACCGTGTCTGGCCTTAAGAAAAAACAACATAACGCCCAAACCTTATGACTGAATAAACCAGAATTTACCTTAGCTGGCTTAGGCAAGACTAAAAGAAGAAGAAGAAAAAAAAAAAGAACAAAAGCTTATCTGAAACCTAAGACGGGGTATGAATCAATACATCAACATTTCAAAACACTTACCTGACAAAATTTGGAAATACCAAACTTTTTAAGTCTGATACAAATCCTGATCAATTCCATACAAAGACACTTGCTGAGAAAATGGAGAGACAGCTTCTGGCCCAAATGTGCATCAACACAGTTTCAGTTTCAGTTTCTCAAGGAGGCGTCACTGAGTTTGGACAAATCCATATACGCCACACCACATCTGCTCGGCAGATGCCTGACCAGCAGCATAACACAACACACTTAGTCAGTGCATGCATATTTGTGCACCTATGCCAGTGTAATTCTTCTACAGAATTTTGCCCAGAGGACAACACTCTCATTGCCATGGGTCCTTTTTCAGTGCGCAAGTGTGTGCTGCACATGGGATCTCGGTTTATCATCTCATCCATACGGCTAGATGCTCAGTTTGATTTTCCAGTCAAACTTGGGAGAAAGGGCAAAAGGGGAATTCGAACCCACACCCTCCCGGACTCTGTATTGGCAGACGAGCGTGTTAACCATTCTGCCACCTTCCTACCTATAAAAAAACAAACCCACAGACATCAGGTACTCTGACATCAGATATCAGCTGTGGAATAAAGAATAAAGAAATCAAGCACGGAGAAGAGTGCAGCCAAGGCATCACAAGATCACCTGTTTGACTGCTATGCTGATGCGCAACGAGTTGATGGAACTCTCGATCAACACTTTCTCCTTGTCATTGCGGCTGATGACCACCGGCGTCAGTAACAACTCTTTGCTGCTTCTGCAGAAATGTACACATGGTGCATTTGGTTATATGTAACACACACACACACACACACACACACACACACACACACACACACCCCGCCCCCCAAAGAAAACCCCAGAAACCTTTGAAACTATGGTTAATGCTTAAGCTTTTAATCTTGTATTCATGTTTCTGTTTCAGTACAATGGGGCAATGGAGATGCTGTGTGTGGTGGGGGATGTGGGGGTGGAGGGTTTTAAAGTGATCACAGTAACTAAACACATTATGCAGAAACATACACTGATATAACATACACCGTTCCAGCTGGGAATAAGATTTGATCTCGTCATGTTTTGCATGATACAAAATAATCTCTTACTATAATACGAGTCTTTAAGCCTTAAGATGGCAGCCATTATGAAAGCTCCCATGGATGCTGGTACTAGATTTAGCAGAAGCAACCTGATAAAAAATACAAACAACAGCAACCTTACTTTCACAAAATTATGTAGCTTCAATCTTGCAATCTACATATTATCCTTGATTCTACTGATCAAGCCACGATGAGTCCTGGACCTACAAGCGACCAGTCCCTGTGGGATCATCATCACAACTGATTACATAATGTACTGACCGAATGAAAGCTATACACAGGCCCACATGTTTTTTTTTTTCCATTCCCCATCAAGTTCCCCGATCACAAAAATGAAAATGAAAAATGATGAATAACATTTCTGTTCAATGCTTATGATTTAGTTTACTGTTTAAAAAAAAAAATTAAAAAAAAAAAAAAGAAAAAAAAGGAGAAAAAACAACAACGAAATCTTAAATGGGCTGGTATGTGTGGCAATGAGTATTTCAGTATATGTGTGCAACAAATGCATCTTTCAAAAACTGCATCACACACACACACACACGCACACACACACACACACACACAAAGAAACAAACAAAAACAAACAAAAAAACAACAACAAACCACACAAACCCACACACAAACACAAACCCATACACAAACACAAACACACACACACACACACACACACACGCACACACACATCTACACACTCAGAGCACACACAAACACAAAAGCAGTATGAGAGAATGAGACAGACAGACAGACAGAGTCACTGACGCACACACAGAGATACAAAGATATACGCACTCACATACAATATCCTAATAAACACAAGCATATGTATGCACATCAGTCTTACACTAACATATCACACTTG
>NC_134883.1:27130983-27158483 GCF_041734735.1 Babylonia areolata | reverse complement strand
TCCCTCCTTCCAACCTAACCCCCTCTCTCTTTCCATCTCTTTCTCTTTTTTCCTCTCTCTTTCCATCTCTCTCTTTCTCTCTCTCATACAAGTATGCAGCAAGCATAGCACAGACACGAACCACACCACTGAGCCTTAATTGAGACAAAGAATTCAGGTGCTGACCAAGCCTTGTGGGTTGAGAGCCTTAATTGAGACAAAGAATTAAGGTGCTGACTGGGGTAAGTGATTGTGTCACAAGTGGTGTCGGTCAGCCCAATATGACTTTTAAACAGCTGTTAATTGACAATCACATTTATTCTGTTCTGGTACACACACACACACACACACACACACACAGACAGACACACACACTCACACACACACACACACACACACACACACACACACACGTTGCTGATAATTTTATTTAAAAAAGAATTTATTATCACTAAATTAATTTGGACCAGCTAGAGACGTGAAAAACAGGTCTTTCTTCTTCTCCCTCACTCTCTGTTGTAATTATTCAATCTTATTTATTTTCAGTTTCCTGAAAAGCGCGATTGGAACACTGTACAATAATGAGAGGTGGTGGCACAATGTTGTTGATTCAGATTCAGACATAAATTTTATTATTTGTTCACATCGCGATAGAATTTTCTGGGCCACTGTGATATTCAGAATAATCGTTCGTGGCAGTTTCAGTTTCAGTTTCAGTAGCTCAAGGAGGCGTCACTGCGTTCGGACAAATCCATATACGCTACACCACATCTGGCAAGCAGATGCCTGACCAGCAGGGTAACCCAACGCGCTTAGTCAGGCCTTGAGGGAAAAAAAAAGAAAGAAAAAAAAGGAGGTGAATAAATGATATATAAGCAAATAGATGTAAAACATGAAGACACACATTCACATATACACCCACACATGCATAACAGATATGCACCGAACATGCAGTTTCACAGATATGAAAGCACAGTCAAATACATATAAACGTACATGATCTTCAATACACACACACACACACCACACACATTACCCTGCACCTCCTCTACTCCCCTTCTCCACACACTCATTTCTAGTCTACGTATCACAGCTTCCACGGCACACACACCCCCACACACACACCCACACACACACACACACACACACACAAAGATATATATATATATATATATATATATATATATATATATATATATATATATATACGTTCCAATATCCTGTTGCTCCCACAGTGTAGGCATGCATACACTCACATACCTCATCCTCTACCCCACCTCCCCCCGCACCCCCACCTTCCCCTCACACACACACACACACACACACACACACACACACACACACACACACGCACGTGCACAGACCTCTACTGACACTTGTGCACACTTACACTCTCGCGCATGCACAAACGCACTCAAAAATACAGACCCACACATGCACACAAACACACACATACACACACGCACAGAGGCTGCCACTGACTGGCCGCAAGAGGGATGGGAAAAGATCTCTGATGCCAAGAACGTGGCGTAAAGTGTGTTGCTCAGTCTATTGTATTTGGAAAAGCCCACAGAGACTCTGTTCCGTTTTGAAGAAATTTGCGCAATGTTGGTTTGGAAATGATGCCGATATTTGTTTGATTAGCAAGGCATCGTGCTCTACCTTTCATGTTAGAATTACGGCCACTCCCTCTCTCTGCTTTTATTTCTTTGAGGCGATCGATGGTGTGATGGCCTTGTACCTGTTCTTTTTGATATTCTTTGACTTTTCTGAGGATTTCCGATTTTCCTAGATGTAGGCCGCTCGTTGGTGCTGCGTTACCAGCAAGTCTGTCAGCTCGCTCATTTCCCTTAACACCTGCATGTCCCGGGCAGTATGACCATGTGAGTTTTTTAATCTGAAAGTTGCGCATTGCCTTATGCCACTCTGGGCTTCCCATTCCGTTTTCAATTTTCTTTATGAGGTTCATTGAGTCGGTTAGAATCATGGCATGTTGGTTTCCGGGCATATGGATGGACGATAGCCATTGGAGGGCATGTCACAGCTTCAACTTCCATCGTTAGGCTGGAGGTTGTGACTTTGTAGGCAGCATTCTCTTCCCTAACTGTTTTTCCATTTTGTTTCGCAGTGAATCCCCAACCGGATTGGTCTTTGGTGACTGAGCCATCTGTGTCTTCTTCTTTACTGTGTTCTTCTATGAGTAGTTTCACTTCTGCATCAGTTTTGCCCTCTTGCCATTCCCGACAATGTCTTCCTAGAGTGGGTGAAATGGCTGTGTTGAATAGATGGTTGAGGTTTTCGGGGTTTTTCTCCCATTCTTTTGTTTCTTTCAGGTCTTGTAGTCGGCATACTAGCTGGATTGTGTCTTCTGCTTGCCCCATCCATGATCTTCCTCGTCCTAGGCGGCTGCCTTTTGGTTCTTTGACTGCGTGGGTTTTGAGGGTTTTCTAATGCTTTGAAGTAGGTCTTGACCTGTTCTAACTTGTTTCTGGCCTGCACTGAAGGAAGGTCAAGCAGGTATCGCATGGTTTCTGTGGGCGTGTCTTTTGTTGTTCCAAGGATCAGCCTCATTGCTTCATTTTGGACTCTTTCTAATGTTCGTGGCAATGCAGATTCAGTGGGTCATCCCACTGATCTGCATCACAAATCGCTGTTTCACAGAGAAGTGTTGATCAAGATGGAGATTTAGAGTTGCTGAAGGTAAGTTTGTTCAAATTGCTTCATGTGGTTTCATTCCAAAAGCGTTGCTGGTGAAAACAGAGGAGTTGTGGTCAGCTGTATGAAACAAACAAATGACCAACAAAACTGCCGCATCTTTTCTTGCCCCATGCCCATCCGTCTTGATCGTAGGATGCCCATTTGGAATGAGTCGCTTTTGTTGTCATGCAAAAGGACATCCATTCTGTTTACTGGAAAAGAACAGGCTTTCTGGTTCGATTTTGTTCAACGCCAATAGATTCAGTGACTGAGAATTATGTGTTTTGGGTGGAATCTGCGCTGTATCCATCGTCGCTCACTTGCGATAACTTTATGATAGCAGACGACAAAACGGAATCACTCCCTTCGATGACGCCCGAACAGTCAGTTTCAGTCTTAGGGAGGTGCACTTACAGGAGTGTTGAAAAACAGAAAGAAATTATTCTTTTAAAAAGTGTGTGTGTGTGTGTGTGTGTGTGTGTGTGTGTGTGTGTGTGTGTGTGTGTGTGTGTGTGTGTGTGTGTGCGTGTGTGTGTGTGTGTGAATCAGAATCATCAGTCAGAATCAGAATCTGAATTTGCCAGAAAAACCGTGAATGAAAGGTTAAAATAGTTTCAGTTTCAGTTGCAGTAGCTCAAGGAGGCGTCATTGCGTTCGGACAAATCCATATACGCTACACCACATCTGCCAAGCAGATGCCTGACCAGCAGCGTAACTCAACGCGCTTAGTCAGGCCTTGAGAAGAAAAAAAAAATATATATACATATATACATATATATATACATATATATATATATATATATATATATATAAGCGTACATACATAAATAAAAAAAATAATAATTATGATAAAAAAAGGGAAAAAAGATAGTAGTAATGAAAATAATGATAAAATAACGATAATAATAAATAAATAATGAAATAAATAAGACAGCAATGATGATTAATAAGCAAATAAATATAAAACATGAAGACACACATTCCACATATACACCCACACATGCATAACAGATATGCCCCAAAAACGCAGTTTCATAGATATGAAAGCACAGTCAAATAAATATAAACGCACATGAGCTCCAACACACACACACACACACACACACACACACACACACACACACACACAAACACGCACACGCACACACACAAATAGACACAACAATAAAGAGTAAAACAAACAACGAAAGTAAATTAAGGTGTTCAAATTAAAACGTGACGTGTTCTTTGAAACATTCATATATATATATATATATATGTATATATATATATATATATATATATATATATATATATAATTTTTGAATTCAGACCTTATGTCTGTTAAGAAAACATCTCGTAAGTGTTCATGTCTAATACGTTTGTCCAGAAAATGATATTCATCATCTAATGCACCTCAGGTTTAGCATTTTCTTGTATGATTTTCTGTACGGGTGTATTTGCCTCTTTCAATTTGCAGATCATATGCGCTTGTGTGGAGTCTGCACATGGCGGTTCAGTGCTCAATTTTTTTGAAGTAGATCCCATCTGGTTCAAGTCTGTATTCTTTAGAAACATTATTGTAGAATGTTAACATATTTATTTTCGTGTGTGTGTGTATATATGTGTGTGTGTGTGTGTGTGTGTGTGTGTGTGTGTGTGTGTGTGTGTGTGTGCAATTTAGCTCATACAGAGAGAGAGAGAGAGAGAGAGAGAGAGAGAGAGACATGACATAGTTCTTTATTTTCGAGGATAATAGATAAGCACTGGCGCGCTTTTTTTGCATTCAGTCCATGCTCTGAAACAGGGTCTACACTAAACAATGCTACATAAGATAAGATAAGATAAGAATAACTTTATTATCTCCAACTGGAGAAATTCGGTCAGGTGCATTATCACAACATAGACAAGTAAACAACATGGGGACCATAACTGTAAAAGCCAACAACAGCTCCAACAAATATTACGAAGATACAAATGTAAAAAATATCACATACATCGTTTCATACATACATCCACACACTGCAGGTAATAACTAGTATTCTTAATGTAAAAACAGAAAGAATTAAGAAACATTATTTGAATATAATTATAAACATAGCCTACTATACTGCACATTGATTATAATAGACAGATAAGGTAAGAATAAAGATGAATTGCGGAAAACCACAACCAGATAATCAGCACACACCCGCACCGCACCCCCCCCCCCCCCCCCCCCACCCCCTACACACGCAGATAACTTGATCAAACAAGAGTAATAAACATATGTTCTCAAATAAAAGCATTTCACATATTCGCTTTTAAAAACATTGCAATTAATTATTACATCGTAATTATTAAACAGAAATATATTTAGAATATGGACGTTAGCATTAGACATATTCATTGTACATTCATCCTGCATATTGCACATTACTCTTCCTACATATTGCACATTCATTATAACCAATTGTCACGTTTTAAGCTCAGTAAACACACACACACACACACACACACACACACACACACACACACACACACAAACACACACACACCACAACTAGAACAAGGTACAGCCTATCATGCACGGACTTTCACACGTCTCACATGAGAGTGCGCGCGTGCACACACACACACAGAGTTCTCAAGAATTTAAAAGGTGGATTAAACGTGGCTCTGGCTCCAGAGCTCTGGATTTCAACTTAAAAGTTCTGTAGCGTCGTCCTGATGGCAATAGCTCATAATACTTTACTAAAATATGGGTGTCGTCAGTTGCTATCTGCCTGCTTTTTTTAACCACTCGACTTTCATACAGCTCTTGCATACTAGCTTGTTTCACTCCCACAATTTTACTGCATACACTCATGACATCGTTCAAAACACGCTTACTCCTCACTCCCAAACTTCCATACCAGCACATAAATGAAACTGTAAGCACAGACTCGATACAACATCGATAATAACTTTGAAGAATATTTGAATTTATACCAACATTTCTAAGCTTCCGTAAACAAAAAATTCTAGATTGACATTTCTTATGAATGGAATCAACATTTCTGTCAAAAGTCAGCTTATTGTCTAAGATGGTCCCTAAATATCTATATTCATTGACCCTCTCCACTGTTTGACCATCAATAACAAGGTCAGCTACAGGCAAGGGGTCTTTCCGAAAATCTATTAACATTTCTTTTGTTTTCAATACGTTGAGATCCAGATAGTTTTTCTGACACCAGGAACAGAACTTTTTAATTTCACTGAAATAAATAGCATCAGAGTTGGACAGATCTTCAATTGCTGAATCATCAGAATATTTTATGACAGGAGTTTCCTCCGTGCCTCTGCAGTCATTTGTGTACAGTGTAAAAAGAACAGGGGACAGCACTGTACCTTGGGGTGCACCAGTAGAAGTAGATTTTAGAGAAGAGTGGGCAGAATGAAAGCGGACGGACTGAGTTCTATTGACAAGAAAACTTATTATCCAAAGAGTAAGCTTCGGATCAACATCCATGCCTAGCAGTTTGAGGGCAAGGAGATGAGGTTGTATTGTGTTAAAAGCAGAAGAGAAGTCAACAAAAAGGATACGAACGAAAGATCCCGTGTTATTCAAATGAAGGAAAGCATTATGAAGGAGAGTTAGGATAGCATCGTCAGTACTTCTGTGTGCTTTATAAGCAAACTGAAGAGAGTCAAGCTGCTGTTCAGTGAAAGAAAGAAGATGTCGGAGAATAATTTTTTCAAAGCATTTCATCACTACTGAAGTCAGGGCAACAGGACGGTAATCATTTAGTGCGGCTGGGTTCTTTTTCTTGGGGATAGGACAGATAGTAGATTTTTTCCAGATGCTGGGGACAGAGCAGTCCTTCAGAGACCAGTTGAAAATTTTACAGAACACTTCACACAACTGGGAAGCACATGTTTTCAGTAATTTTCCGCAGATATTGTCGGGGCCAATTGCCTTCGTGACATTCAGTTTTAAAAATAAAGATTCAACAACTTTTGCATCGATCTCAAAGTCTTCACCTGTGTTCCTATCTTTGATCTTTTCCTGCAACTGTGAGATAACACTATCCAGTTCCATTCCCAGATCATTCCTTTCAAAGCGACAGTAGAAATCATTCAGTTTATTTGAAAAATCAATCTGTTCATCCTTTTCCATTTTACAAGCTACTGTTTTCCTTTTCGTTTCTCCAGTGATAATTTTTAACCCATCCCATGCATCTGCCATTCTTCCCGTCTGAAACTGTTGCTCTACTTTTGACTTGAATTCCCTCTGTCCCCTTCGTAATTCACCTCTAAGCTTCTTTTGTATCAATTTCCTATCCTTCTTGTTCCCTGACTGAAACGCTACCTTTTTCTCGTTTAAAATTGTTTTGAGAGACTTTGAGATCCATGGTTTGTTGTTGGGGAAAAGTTTAATTATTTTTGTCGGAATTATCATGTCTTCACAGAAACTGATATAAGATGTAACAACATCAGCTGCTTCATGAACATTCTCACATGGGTCAGTCAACACACTCCAATCAGTACAATCAAAACATCCTCTCAGTTCATCCACACTCTCTGACGTCCAAACTTTCACACTCTTTTTCACAATCGGCTCTGTCTGTATCTTTGGTCTGTAGGCTGGGATTAAATGAACAACATCATGATCAGATACACCCACTGGTGCAAGGGGAACAGATTTGTAGGCATTAGGAATGTTCCCATAACACAGATCTATTGTCTTGTCCAGTCTGGTCCGGCAGGTAACATATTGTTTAAAAGAAGGTAAGGCTTTCTTTAAATCACAATGATTAAAATCTCCAACAATAAAACACGGGGCGTCGGCAGAGATGAGTTGAAGGTCGCGAACAACACCTGCGATCGGTCAAAGACTGGGGCGTACACAACAATCAAGAAAATACGGCCGAACTCACGTGGCAGGTATCGAGGCCTCAGCGACACTGATATGAGTTCAAGTTCCTGTGTACACAGTTGCTTTTTCACACATACATTCGCACTGTCACACCACTTCTCGTTGACATACAGGCACACGCCACCACCCATTTTCTTCCCCACTTTCTTGCAGTCTCTGTCCATTCTGTACGGAGTGTTAAAACCATCAATCGCAACACATTCATTCGACACTTTCTCACTAAACCAGGTTTCGGTAAAACAAAGCACACACGAGTTTCTAAAATCATTTAAAAATCGACAGTTTGCTCGTACTTCATCTAAATTACAGTTTCTGCCGTTTGGATTAAGAGATCTGACATTGGATAAAATCATAGATGGCAGTGGGGGCTTAGTTTTATTTTTTCTCAGTCTTCTCTTCACGCCTCCTCTCTTTCCTCTCTTTCGTGCTTTCTTTCTCTCACCTTCTCTTTCATTCTCTTCATCATCACAAATAAGATCACGGGGTAAAAGTTGCTCAGTAAAAGCGGATGGGTCGCGCACTGACCGTAAACTGAGAAGAAAATCACGGTCGTAATGTAAGGCGCCTGTACCTCCTCGCTGTCCGCCATTTAAACCACCCGGTGACACAAAAACAAGACAAACACTAGTCCGGAATACAGCCAGCACCACCACAAACACCCTCACAACTGTCACACTCTTCGTCTTTAACACCTCGCACACCAGGACAGGGCGAGGACAGCAAAAACAAGGATGAAGCACAGAGCACAAAACACCTGCGTGTCGCCCCCTCGTGAAGCATGCACTACACAACACTACATAAATGCATAAACATGCATACACAATACTACATAAAGGCATACAGTAACACACACACACACACACACACTCTTACTCACACTCTTACTCACACTCATGCACACTTGCGCACACTTGCACACATATGAGCATACACATTGCGTGTGTTATCAAATACTAATGTGAATATGAAACTGTAAGTCTATATAAAGATACACAAGCAATAGTTGGGGAAATGCTCATTGCGAACGGGAGCATAATATAGATAGAATACGAAAAAAAATGTCACAGGTGAGCGCAAGACCGAGAGATAGAGACAGAGAGAGAGACAGACAGAAAGACAGAGAGAGGGAGAGGGAGACTCAGAGAGAGAGAGAGAGAGAGAGAGAGGGGGGGGAGGGAAAAAAGAGTGTGTGTGTGTGTGTGTGTGTGTGTGTGTGTGTGTGTGTGTTTGTGTTACATTTAGATTGTGAAATCAGTAATTCCCAGAAAGTTTTAGATATTTCATGTAACCAGTGTGATTTGATGTAACTTAGGTGTTTGATGAAGTCTCTGACATCTTGTCACTCCTACACCAACTGAGTAACTCACTAGAACCTGTTGTTAATGTCACAATGTGTAACACTTGTGTTACTCGTTTTCTCACTGTGTGTGTGTGTGTGTGTGTGTGTGTGTGTGTGTGTGTGTGCGTGTGCGTGTGTGTGTGATTACATGCAGCAGAAATTAGACGGATTCATTCTCTTCTTTAGATAATTACACAAGACAGTACAGGTTAAAATGAATGTCAAGTTCATAACACTAGGGGGAGGGGAACCTCCATCACCAGTTGTAAGGGAAACCAGTGAAAAAGGATCACAATTTACTGCCAGTATAGCTTCAGACTTACAGGGGATGCGGCCAAAGGTACTTTGGACCATGGAAAGCCTTGCCAACCTCAGAGCCATGCTGCCATCAGTGGGGACATCAGTCGCTCAGTTTGGTTTTCTAGTCAAACTTGGGAGAAAGGGAGACAGTGGGATTCAAACCCAGACCCTTCAGACCTATTGGCAGAGAAACATCTGAACCTTTCTCCAACCTTCCCACTTCACTGTTGGTAGACAATTCACAAGACAGCAGGTCTCAAAGTTAAATACAATGATATGCAGATATGTAGATTATTTAGGTTAAAAAAAAGAAAAAGAAAAAAAAAAAAAAGAAGACACAATTAAAATCTGAGCCAAGTGTGAAAATGAAAATAAGCCAGCTGTTGTATGGATATGGTCATCATCACAAAGTGATGTTTGTGTCACTAAACCAGTTGTTGAAAAGATACGGTCATCATCATCACAAAGTGATGTTTGTGTCACTAAACCAGTTGTTGTATAGATATGGTCATCATCATCACAAAGTGATGTTTGTGTCACTAAACCAGGTGTTGTATAGATACGGTCATCATCATCACAAAGTGATGTTTGTGTCACTAAACCAGGTGTTGTATAGATACGGTCATCATCATCACAAAGTGATGTTTGTGTCACTAAACCAGGTGTTGTATGGAATACTGTCATCATCATCACAAAGTGATGTTTGTGTCAATCTGCCAGCTGTTCTATGGATACTGCCATCATCACAAAGTGATATTTGTGTCACCAAACCAGGTGGGACATAATGTAGCGATTTGGACCGTGATAACTGACACATAAAGTAGTGATTTGGACCATGATAACTGAGACATAAAGTAGTGATTTGGACCATGATCACTGGGACATAATGAAGTGATTTGGACCATGATCACTGGGACATAATGAAGTGATTTGGACCATGATCACTGATACATAAAGTAGTGATTTGGAGCATAATCACTGGGACATAATGTAGTAATTTGGAACATGATCACTGGGACATAATGAAGTAATTTGGACCATGATAACGGGGACATAATGTAGTGATTTGGACCACGATTCACTGGCACATAATGTAGTGATTTGGACCATGATCAAGGGGACATATTGTAGTGATTTGGACCACAATCACAGTGACATAACGTAGTGATTTGGACCATGTTCACATAGACATAACGTCGTGATTTGGACCATTATCACTGAGACATAATGTAGTTTTTGTGACCATGATCACAGTGACATAACATAGTGAGACATAATGTAGTGAGTTTGACCATGATAACTGAGACATAATGTGGTGATTTGAACCATGATAACTGGAACATAGTAATTTGAACCATGATAACTGGAACATAACGTAGTGATTTGGACCATGATCACTGGGACATAATGTAGTGTTCTGGACTATGGTAACTGAGATATAAAATAGTGATTTGGAAAACGATCACTGGGACATAATGTAGTGATTTAGAGCATGATCACCTGAACATAAAGAAGTGATTTGGACCACGATCACTGGGACATAATGTAGTGATTTGGACCATGATCACTGTGACGTAAAGTTGTGATTTGGACCATGATCACAGTGACATAACGTAGTGATTTGGACCATGATCACTGGGACATAATATAGTAATTTGGACCATGACCATGATGACTGGAACATAATGTAGTAATTTTAAACATAACAGCTGGAACATGACACAGTGATTTGGACATGATAACTTGTACATGACGTAGTGATTTGGACATGATAACTTGTACATGACGTAGTGATTTGGACATGGTAACTTATACATGACGTAGTGATTTGGACCATCATAACAGACATAATGTAGTGATTTGGACCATCATAACTGGAACATAACATAGTGATTTGTACCATGATAACTGTGACATAACGTAGTGACTTGGACCATGATCACTGAGACACAACATAGTGATTTGGACCATGACCAATGAGACATAACGTAGTGATCTGGACCATGATAACTGAAACAATGTAGTTATTTGGACCATGATAACTGGAACATAACATAGTGTTTTGGACCACGATCACTGGGACATAACGTAATGATTGGACCACGATCACTGGGACATAATGTAGTGATTTGGACCATGAACACTGGGACATGATATAGTGATTTGGACCATGATCACTGAGACATAACATAGTGGAGCATGATCAGTGGGACATAATGCAGTGATTTGGACCACGATCACTGGGACATGATATAGTAATTTGGACCATGATAACTGGAACATAACGTATTGATTTGGACCATGATAACTGGAATATAATGTAGTGATTTGGACCACGATCACTGGAACATAACATAGTGATTTGGACCATGAGCACTTGGACATAACGTAGTGATTTAACCATGATAACTGTGACATAATGTAGTGATTTGGATCACGATCACTGGGACATAAGGGTAATGATTTGGATCATCATCACTGGGACAGTGATAAGAAACTCTAGGGAGAGCTGGACAGTACAAGGTCTCCAGAGAAGAAGTCCCCCTCAGTCAAGTGTTTCGGCCGTTAACTCCTTACACTCTGGCTGCACTCAGGACATGACTCCTGGCTGCCCTTGTATTGCCACCTTTTTTATTTAAATTTTTTTTTATCTTGGTCCTCAGCAGGTTCGAACCCGCGCCTCCAAGGTGGTCGCCACTTCAGGATTGAGTCACCTTTTCTGGCAGACGTTTTAACCACTGAGCTATCGTACGCCTAGTTTGAGTGGGGAATTTTCCTCCTCCACCAGATCCAGCTGAAACTCTTTTCTGCTGCTACTGCCATTGCCTTGAGAGCCCGTGTCCTCTCTCTGCCAGAAATCGAACAGCTGTTTCATGAGGCTGTAGGCAGATGCGCTCACAAGCCCTCTTGCACCAGTCTCTATGGCGAGGACTTTGGCTTGGAAGTCAGATTCTCTCAGGCTGCTGGCTAGACTAGCATACGTCTTGGTCTTGCAGATGTGGGCTTCCTTCATTCTGCTTTCAAATGGCACAGTCAGCTGAATCGCGTTTCGTTGCCTTGGAGCGGAGTGCAATGTCAGGTCTCATGCTGCTCTTGCTGATGATTTCCGGGTGTTTCTTCCCCTCTGGTAGGTCAGCTGTGCATTCCCAGTCTTCGGCACCTGTGTGTGTGTGTGTGTGTGTGTGTGTGTGTGTGTGCAGTGTGTGTGTCCCGAGTGCGGATGCTTGCACGCATGTGTGTTCTCTGTGTGTGTATACATGTATGTGTGTGTTTGTATGTGTGTGTGTCCTGAGTGCGGATGGATGCTTGCATGCATGTGTGCTCTCTGTGTTCTTTGTGTGCATGTGTGTGAGTGCGTGCATGCGTGCGTGTGTGTGTGTGTGTGTGTGCCTGTCTGTCGATGTGTCTGCATGTCTGTGTGTTTGTGTGCTGTTGCTCTGATGGTGGTGGATCTGATATTGATGACAACGGCTTTTAACCGCTGGGTCGTGGGATCCAAGTGAAGTGAAAGTGGGTGGTGCGGGCCCCCTTGTCCAAGGCTTTGACAGCCCCATTGTCCAAGGCTTTGATGGCCCCATTGTCCAAGGCTTTGACAGCAAAGGGAACGTGCTTCATTTCGTGTGTGCTTCAACCCGAGCCCTCATAAAACGGCGGTACTTCGCTGTCGACAGGCTGGTCGTATTTATGGCAGTGGTATCTCTACACGGCCCACACGTGTTGAACAAAGTGAGTTAAGACACAACGTACCCCCCGAATCTCGATCATTGTAACAGTGGTATCAGTTAGCAGTCCACGTTTTGCCAGCGTGGTTGGGCCCAAAGGCCTCAAACGTTATCAGATTTAGGGTAAACAAACCACTTAAACAAACCACTTCAGCTGACGCATTGACGTGTGTCACAGTCTGTGTCTATACAGTACGGCATTTTATGTTGTGCGTACATAACACAATGCTCACACACCCAAGCTCAGTGACACAATCTGAAACACTAGTAATTACACGTGCTGTAATTTTCCCGCTTCCCGCTCATGTCAGTCCCCTTCCCCAACCCCACCTCCCTGAATATATATAGCGATCATCCAGTCGCTGACGGATAACTTTTAATAGCGGTCCAAAAACATGTGATGAGAATTATGCATCCTGTGAGTTGTAGAATTGCAACTTGAATTTAATATGCTTTCAAACCTCTGATTATTACTGACGTGAAATGTATAAACACACACACACACACACAAGCACAAGCACAAGCATGGCCGGAGCTGGTTAAATGCACAGGGGAAAAAAAACAGAAGAAAAAAAAAACTGAAAAGAGAAGAAAGTAACAATTAAACACACGGAACACACACCACACTGCTGAGACCAGAATGAGGGCGGAGGGTGAGGGAGGTTCTCAGTCAACTGTACACAAGTTACAAACAGTATTAATTTGCATTACAAAATATGGCATAAGATGGGAAAAGATAATGGTTTTTGAAGGTTGTTTGGGCAATGGCGTTTAATTACTTTCTGGGAGTGAGTTCCATATAGAGTGCATGGCGCCTGATTAAAACAGACTGGATTCATGAACAAGTCGATTCTTGGGATTGGGATATGGACTTTTGGCGGGTTCCTTGATGGATTTACAGAGGATTTGTTTATTAATGTTGGTTGTGCGTTACCTGTCATAAACTTGTGCATTGTAATTCCTTTGTTGTACTCTAATCTACAGATTGGTGGGACGGCCGGGGATATTCGCTGTTTATAGTTTGCATGAGTCCAAAAGGGAAGTCTTTTCAGTTTAAGGAGTACCAGCTAATTCAGCCCCTGTTTATGAAGATTCAGTAATGAACGGCATCATGGTGTTCGCACAAGCAGAGTCCCGTATATATATATATATATATATATATATATATATATATATATATAGAGAGAGAGAGAGAGAGAGAGAGAGAGAGAGAGAGAGAGAGAGTTTATATATATATATATATATACATCGTATTCATGCATAATCTATTGTAGACTGGATATATATATATATATATATATATGTGTGTGTGTGTGTGTGTGTGTGTGTGTGTGTGTGTGTGTGTGCTTGAAAAAAAAATCCGTGAGTGAAGGTCAAGAGAGACTGAGAGAGAGAGAGAAAGAGAGAGAGAGAGAGAGAGAGAGAGAGAGAGAGAGAGAGAGAGAGAGAGAGAATCATTATTGTGGAACCAACTTAATTGGGAAAAAATATAAGTCAATATTTCATGGCGAAACAGCAAAAATAGAACTTGATTCAACAAACAGCAGACAAAATTAGCACCTTTTGAACTGAAGGACACCTACAACCGTGGGAACTGAACAGGTAAGTAAATTTTCGCCAGACATGCGCGCGCGCGCCGGCGTGTGTGTGTGTGTGTGTGTGTGTGTGTGTGTGTGTGTGTGTGTGTCGGTATCGAGTCAGTACAGTACAGTCTACAGCCTTCTTCAGTTACGTAAGTATATTATGATTATTATTGCTGGAGAGACGAAGAGAAAAGTAGCTTGTTGAAACATTACACGTGCCGCACAAACGATCGACGAGACCGAGTCAATGTGACAGATTAAAAACGGCATGCTACACACACACCATACCAAACAAACAACAACAAACAAACTGACGAAAAGATTATGAAAAAAGAAAGGAAAAAAGTATAATACGGTTTTAAATGGTTTATTTAGAACAAAAAAATCATTATCAACCCTCCAAACCAACAAAAATAACACAAAACTATGACACAACACAGCAATGAAAAACACTGCAGCGTCTTTTCAACTTTTTTTTATTTTTTTTAATTTTCAAATTAAACTTTAGCATATTTATTTTCTGTGTGAATTGCAACGTCTGTCATCACTTTCGAGCTGCGTCGTATATCCTCATCCACACACACACACATACACTCACACACAGGTCGAGAGAGTTCCATCTGGATTCACATTACGAATATGCCTAAAATAGCGTTCGGAATGCCGTTGATTATTGCACCACGATTGGGGAGACCCTGGTTAACCTTGTTCCGCTCTCCTATGACCCAATTATTGCGCGAAAAAAAAACCCGTTTTTCTTTTTTATTTAATGTTTTAGAAAATGTTCCATTTGTCATTTAGTCTTTTACATTCGCTTTGTTGCGAACTGTGTCTGTGTCTATTTTTCTTAACAATAGAGTTTCAATTTACATTAATTTTTCTTTTCGTCATTGGGATTATTTTTTGTGTGTGGTAGAATTTCCGTTTTGGTCGCCAAGCACGCAGACTTTCACTTGAATGGTGCAAACACCGACCCACCCAGCATATATGTGCGATCGTCTTCTGAACAGGCTTATTCTCACCAGCACAAACAGCGAAGAAGAAAGAGCAAAAACATCTTGTTTGGACTCGCGTCCCCACAAGTCCTCCCGAAAAGATACCTCCGGCTTCTGTCGAAGGTGCTCCGTTTCTTTAGCAGACGAACACCGCAGACGACAAAGATGTCGAGAGGCCGTGGCCGAGGCCGTGGGCGGGGAGCAGGTTTCAGAGGGAGAGGTCGAGGTAGAAGGCCAGGCAATAGGGGGGCATCTCAGCCACGTGCAAATGATAGTCAGCAAGCGGGGGAGGTTGCGGCAGTTGTTGATATCGATACGCGTCCCAAAGATTTCTTCGTGGGCGTGGTACCCACTGCGGAACACATGAAGGCGCAGGAAAAGAACCGACCACGCTACGCAGCTGCCCTCGCAGTTTTGCAGAAGAACGGTGTCGCGATTGCACAGAGTAAGTAAGATTGTAATCTACAGAATCTTCACTATGATGAAGGCGGTAGAGAAGGGAAAGAAGAAGAAGAAGCACACACACGAATGAGTTAGCGCATTTTACATTTTGGCCACCTGTGCATTTTGCCTGGACTTTGAACATGCTTAGGTTTTAACGTCCACATCGATTGTTGGTTGTCTTGGTGTCAGACAAACTTCTGGGTTTCTCGCACGTGCAGTTGACGTGGTGCAGAGAGCGATTATTAAGTCTATATACATAGTGGAGTTATATACTCTTTTATTCAGTGTGATGCGAACCTTGCACAGATGGAATGTTGTATCCGAAAAAGATACTGACAGGGTAGGGTTTTTTTGTTTGTTTTTTATCATGCCACAAATTAAGAGAGAAAGAATGCTTTGCTTCTTTTCCTACTAAACACACACACACACACACACACACACACACACAGTTACGCATTTACAAACATGAAAATATATATATTGCCCACACCAATAAATGAAGTGCACACACCTCAGACAATGTCATGCTTTGTTTTAATTGAATAGAGTATATATAGACTTAACATTGGTCAGCACATGAAAGACAGTTGAATGGAACTGTTTCTTCATTGTTCTATAGATTCTCGAGTCAGAGCACTGGCTATGGCCTGGGCAAGGAACGACTATGAGCTGGCAGATGCTCTGTTGAACAACCGCAGTCAGTTTGGTTTGCCTGAGGTCCTGAAAGCCATACAGCTGCTGGATTCAGGGCGCCAGGTTCGAGTCTTGGAGAAGAAACTGAAAAAGCTGCAGCTGTCTGGGGCAAAAGTCAACCCCAAGAAAATGGGCAAGCTGAAGTCGGACATTGATAACACGACAGCTCTGAAACCACCAGTAAGTGCATGATATTATCGTCTTATTCTTCTTCGCTTTCTTCATCTTCTTCATCTTTTTCTATCCCAGTTAGGAGATCTTTGATCATATGTAGGATCCAAATGGTTTGCCTGACTCTTCTGACTTTTCCCATTGATGATGTGGTCTATGTTTGAGATGCTGAGGAGTTTTTGGAAGGATCTCATCTCTGAGGCTTTTATCCGCACAAAGTATAGAAGGGGTTAGAAAATTATAGACAAAATTTTCAAAATATATATATTCATGCAGTGACTACATGTAAAGAAATTAGAATGTAAATCAGTTTACCAAGAAACCATTTGAAAACTTAGGATAAACACATTAGTGATGTGTCAAACAGAAAAGAAACACAGTGGTGTTCATAATAAAATTACTGAGAAGCACCGATTCAAACGAACAGTAGAGAAAATGAGTTACTTCCCTTTGGCCTTCGGCACTAGCAGGCGCTGGTATGCTGAATTTATTCTACATTCAAATCCTTCACTCATTTATAATTACAGTATATGTACCATCATTATTGCTGTTGAAAAAGCTTTCATGTCTGCAAGATATCTTGTGTTTTCATTTGTTTCCTGGTCACCTCTTAGTTTTCTTTGATATATTGTCATTTTACTTGCATAACTTCACAGGTGCATAATTGTATTTGTAATATGTCATATGTGTGTGGGGTGGGTGGGTGGGTGGTTGGGGGGGGGGGGTTAGTCATAGGTCAGAAATACATGGTCAGATATAGACAGAGAAGAGAGAGAGAGAGAGAGAGAGAGAGAATGCATCGGCTTAAGTAATGCAGAGAACTGAGCAAAAGCAGAATTTTCCCCAACATATTTCATGTATTGATGTGTTTTTTATTATTATTATTTTTTTTTATAATTTCTACAGATCGGCTCAGCAAGCGGTGCTGTGTGCAAGCACGTGGCACGCTGGGTGCAAGGCTTCACCAAGGAGGAGCTGGAGTTCTATGCCCTTCACCTGCCCAAAGAACCATGGAAGAAGTTAGCTGACATCTGCCACTTCCACCCAGAAAACGTAAGGCTTATAGTTATATAGCTTGTTTGTTACACTGTTAATGAAAATGTACCAGATGTACCAGATTCGATGCTCTTGTGCCAGATGTTCTGTTTAATTCACATGCTAGTTGCTATGGCCGAAGGAGGCTGTTCATTGTACAAAATGTTGTACAAAATAATTGGTTTGTACCCAGTGTCCACTTTGAGTATTTTTGTAGATTTATGTTTTGCTTTGTATTGCATTGCATAGTACTTCATTGTATTGAAATTTGAATTGTGTTATGTTGTGTTGCACACATCGGACCTCAGGGTGGGACTGCACATGGGACTTCGGTTAATTGTCTCATCCGAATGACTAGCATCCAGACCACCACTCAAGGTCTTGCAGAGGGGGAGAAAATACTGGCAAGTGTGGTTGGAGAATCTGAATGCTGAAAATGTGCTTGAATGGAACCGACCCACCCCCCAAGGGGGAAAAAAAAGTACAATTGAAATGTGGAACAAATGATTTAAAGGTCTGTACATCTTGGAGGGAAGGATGGGGAGGAGGAATGTGTGTTTCAATTTGGTTTGAGAAAATTTAGTTTCATATTGATGTAGGTAATTTCTTCTGTGGTGAGACTGCTGCTGCTGCTGCTGTTGCTGTTGCTGAAATGCTACATTCTTATACTACTGATATCTACTGTGCTGCCGCTTAAGTTGTCAACAACTAGGAGGAGAAGAAAGACAAAGAAATGAAAGGATAGTCATGCGCATCAGTGTTTGAGTATGTCGGCAGCTTTGTAGTGCTAAAAACATTACTCTGTGTGTGTGTGTGTGTGTGTGTGTGTGTATGTGTGTGTGTGTGTGTGTGTGTGATCTACATTTGTGTGTGTGAGTGTGTGCATGTGTGTATCTGTGTGTGTGTGTGTGTGTGTGTGTGTGTGTGTGTGTGTGTGTTTATGATCATTAAAAAAAAACAAAAAACCTGTTAAATGTACAAGCTCAAAACTTTTTTTTTTTTTTTTTTATGTACAGGACTTTGCAGCTCTGCCCTGGTTCCTGCCATTCTGCTTCGGCAAAGATGCTCCAGAAGGGACAATGGTGAACCGCTGCCGCGAACTGACACGTGAGAACCTCAACAGCTTGCTGGTGGAGTACGACATTCCCTACAGTCACGTCAAGCAGATGAATGACACACTGACACAGGAATCCAAACAGCGTATTGCAGAATATGAGGAAAAACTGGATACTGTGCTATGGTATGTAAATGATTAAAAAAAAAAAAAATTTATCTTTTTTTTTTAGTCAATGAATTCAGCATATCACATGTATCAGAGTCTAACGTCTGTCAGGAATACAGACATGCCGTGCACTTATTTATGCACTTTAGGGATTGCTGGACAGTACAAGGTCTTCTTCTCTGAAGACCTTGTATTGTCCAGCTCTTGTATTGTCCAGCTGTCCCTAGAGTTTCTTATCACACTCATATTTCCTGTCTTATGCTGTACCACAACCTCAACTCATAAATAATTGTGTGAAGAATTGTTTTAAAGAATGTTTTCATCAGGTGTGTGCTTATGCTAAAAAAAAACAAAAAACCAAAACAAAACAAACAAACAAACAAAAAAACCCAAAAACAAACCAAGAAAAAACCCACAACTTATTCATATGTATGCTGATTGTCTCATGTTGTGCATGACATTTTCATGTGTGTGCGCACATAAAGTACTGTTAGTGTCTGGTTGGATGTCTGTGAAGGTTAGGCATGTAAGTTGACATTTTAGTGTTTAAATGCATGTTTTACACATTGACCTTTGCACAGGACAGTGCAACTGGGCATGTTTCACATGGAAAGGCATTAGATCAATTAAACTGAATTGATTCAATTTGATATATATTTTTTTGTTATGTCAGTAAAAAGTTTTGTTTTTTTCCATTTTTTGAAAAAGGTCTGCAGACTGAAAATTTTGATATTTCATTCTTTTGCATTATCTCACTTTTGAGTGTGTGAGTGTCTCTGTGTGTGTGTGTGTGTGTGTGTGTGTGTGTGTATGTGTTTATACATGCCCAAATTTGCTCACGATACTCAAGAAGAGACTGCCCCTTTTACCTCCAATCAAGGTACTATGAGGAACTGCAGTGTAAGGCTGTGGACGACGTCATCGAGCGTCGTCTGGCAGCCAAAGAGGTGGTGACTCTGCCCAGCGGGAAGCTCCTGGAAAGGCTCTTGACCTTCAAGATGATCCATGATGGCATTGACGGACGCAGCAACCAAGCCTCTGGATCCTCGGACAAGGCCTGCTTCCTGCCCAACCTCATCAGCCTGGCCGAACCCAGACTGACGTCCATCAAGTCAGTGACTTGGAAAACACATATATAGAGAGAGATAAATGAATGAAGATGTGAATAAATGAATAAATAAATGATAAGTAAATAAATAAATAAATAGATACGTAACTGACTAACTAACTACATAAATGAATAAATGAATGAATGAATAAATTTCTTAATTAATTGGTTTAAGAAATAGATAGATAGATACTTTGATTGATTGATTAATTGATTAAAAATAGATGGATGGGTGGATAGATAGATGAAGAGAGAGTGGTATGTATGTATGTAGGTAGGTAGGTAGAGGTGTTCGTGTGTGTTTTCATGATGATGATGATATAGATAATTATATAGCGCCTATCCTCAGTCAGAGACCAGGCTCTATGTGCTTTACTAACTCGGGGCCATTTGCCCAACAGGCTAACTACCTGGATAGAGCCGACTAATGGCCGCCATTTTGGTGCTCATCATTCATTTCCTGTGTAATTCAATCAGGTTTCAGTCATGCACACATGACACTCATACAGACATACAGCGTCTTCGGTAATTTTTAGTTTGTGGTCGTTTGTTTTAGGGTTGTTGTTTTTTTTAAGGGGAAGGGGGTTCTACCTTTCCATTCCCCATAAAATATTACGTGTGTGTGTGTTTAACATACAAAATTTTATGCTGGTCTTTTACTTTTCTTTTAATTTTCAGTGGGGATTTGGTGGTGGGAACGGGTCTATTTTCTCACTCTCCATGAAATATTGTGTGTGCATTTAACAACAAAAACAGCAACAGCAACAACAAAAATCATTTGTTTGTGGGCTGTTCATACCTGTCAGTATCTGACAGACTGATACTTTTGTAAGGGTTCCCAATGTGTTGGGAATCTGGGAAGGTTGGGGTTTGGGGGAACGGAAGGGCTGGAAGCCACAAAGGTTTCTCCTTCTACTGTAGTAAGAACAACATATATACATTAAGACAGGGCACCAACAGCAGTGGTTATTATCATATTTTATACCCTCTTATATCGTTTGCCGAGAATGCCAACAACTGCTACTGTCCGCATTAGCAAAATGACCAGGACTAGACACACCATTTCTACCACTACCAGGACTGTACAACACTAATTCTAATACTAATGCTACTACTATTACTACTACTACTACTGCTAATAATTCTACTCGTAATAATTATTATCATAATTGTGATTTTTAATCATGATTATTATAATCATTATGATAATAATGATATGAATGGTGATGATAATGGAAATTTCTACAGCACATCTTTCCAGAAATACTGCTCAAAGCACTCTACAGTTTGTTCTCGTTAAGTTCTCCAACAACCTGAAAAGGGAAGTGAACAAAGAAGATAAGTACATTGAATCTTGGATGTGTGCTTCGTGGTACAGGCTACCTCTGGAGGTAATTCTCCACCAGCTGTGAAAAGAGGTGAACAGATATAAATGTATTGCACCTGGACACAGTAGCCGTGTGGTTGAAGCATTGGACTTTCAGTCTGAGGGCCCTTGGTTCGAATCTCAGTACTAGTTCCTGGTGGGTAAAGGGTGGAGATTTTCCCCATCTCCCAGGGCAGCATATGTGCAGACCTACTAGTGCCTGAACCCCCTTCGTGTGTATACATACCCAGATGATGAAATGCCCACGTTAACGATCCTGTAATTCATGTCAGCGTTCAATGGGTTATAGAAACAAAAGCATACCCAGCATGCACACCCCCCAAAACAGAGTATGGCTGCCTAAATGACAGGGTAAATAAAGAAAATGATCCTACATGTAAGATGTTACATGTCTGTGCATGAGTAAGCATGTGTGCATGACGGAAACATGTTTGAATGACACAGGAAATGAATGATAAGTGCCCAGTGGCAGCTGTCAGTTGGCTCTGCCCAGGTAGGCAGCCTGTTTTGCAAATGACTCTGTGTTTGTAGAGCACTGAGAACTTGGTATTTCACTGAGGAAAGGTGCTATGTAAGTATCCATATCAGTTAGTGTTCTGTTTGTAAGGTGCTTGAGCTTGATCTCTGACCCAGGATAGGTCCTGTATAAGCATCCTTATCACCATCATCATAGTAACCTCACTTCAGACTCCTGTCACACGGATCCAGTCAAAATCCAGTAAGGTTCGCCAAGTCAAGGGGTTAAAAAGGTAAAGCACTTAGAGCTTGGTCTCCTAGTGAGGATAGGCACTGTGTAAGTTTCAGAATACATAATACTTTATTATCTCAACAAGAGAAATTATCATATGTGGTGTAAAACAGAAAACAAATATCACTGTCATTCAACATATACATACATATATATATATATATATATATATATATATATATATATATATGTATATACACATTAGAACAAAATTATATTTAAAAAGAATATAATTATTATATATATATACTTATATGTCAACCTAGGGCAAACCCTCCATACAGTTGATAATCACAGTCGACAACAGCAACAACAGAAACCCTTAAAAGGTAACTTAGAGTAAATCATACGTACGTCCTCATAGCCATACACATGCAATGACAACCACAGTTAAAGGACAGGCATTAAATAGTATACTAAAAGTTGACATAGACTTATAACAGCAGTATGCAATTCTACAGTACTTTGAGTTAAGATGTGATATTCCATGCACATACCCTCTTGCATTCATTTTCAGTTGTACGTCAATTATCAATTTTTGTTATCTAATAGCTGAATTGACGTTGGAATAAAGCTGTGTCTTGGATGTGTGCTTTGTGGTGGTGCAGGCTGCCTCTGGAGGCTCCCATCGTGGTGATTGGGGACAAGTCGGGGTCCATGGGCGTGGCCATCCGCACCAGCACCATCATCGCCAGTCTGCTGACTGCCATTACCGCCGCCAGACTGGTCTTCTTCAACAATTCCAATCACGAGGCCGAGTTCATGCCCGAGACTGTGGAGCAGGTCGGTGGTGGGCTTGGGGGTTATTACACACACACACACACAGATTGACACTGACACAGAACCACACACAGACACAGACATGCACAGATGTGCACAGACACGCACACACATATTTTTATTTATGATTCTCTGTTTGTGTGTGTGTGTTTGTCCCTTTAGATATATGTAAATCATTTGCATCCAGATTTTACGTTTGAAGTGCATTGTATTGTATTGCATTGCATTATTTTCTTTTGTATGGCATTAGTCTATTACTCTTTTGTCATAACAGATTTCTCAGTGTGAAATGATGTGTGTCTGTATATATATGCATCTCTCTTGTAATATTCTAATGCACTGCTAAACTGTAGCAGGCTGGTTGATTAATAGGCTGATTTTCCATGCTTTGTTTTCAGTGGGTCACTGCCTTAAACTTGTGCAGTTCGTGCAAAAGCTACGAACTGTGATACTTTATAAACAGGCATGTGTTTTTTGACTCACTTGTCATGCTCAAATAATATTTTTTGAATGTCAACATTGAAACCGCATTAGCGCAGCGGGTAAAACCACTCGTTCTTGATCCAAACATCTGTGTATCAAATCTGCATTTTTTTTCATGAAGCTGTATATAATTATATTAATGATTAGGGAACACATTTCAACAAACTAATTTTTGATAAACTTTTTTTTTTCTTTGAGTGTGTATCACAAGTGAGTCTTGAAGGCCTTGCCTTTCTTGTTTTGTGTTTTTTTGTTTCTCTGCTGTCTCAGGGGTTATGTTCTGTGCTGTGCTAGCTGATGCCTGCCATATGTGCTGTTAGATGCTTTGCATCTTAAAATGTGTGTGTGCGTGCATGCGCGCCTGTGTGTGTGTGTGTGTGTGTGTGTGTGTGTGCGTGCGTGTGACAGGTGTTGCAGCTGGCTGTGACAACTCATGCAGAAGGAGGTACTGCTCCGGCAGTCAGCCTGTGGCCGTTCTATGAGCGCAAGGAGGTGGTGAAGACCTTCATCATGGTCACTGATGAGGAGGAGAACTCAAATTCCCACGGCTTTAGGTAGTGCTCATGTTGCTGCTGCTGCCCTACTTTTTTAGAAAGTTTTTTTTATAGTTTTTTTTTATATAGTTTTATTCTCTTGCTTATTTGTCTCAGTTTTGCACCTGTGTTCATGCACGTGCTGATATACACACATGTGCTCAGGTACATGTGTGTACAGTTTACGCACGTGCTCACGGACGTGTGTACACACAGACATGCACACACACACACGGATCTGTGCATGTGTGAACACACATACACACACACGTCAGTGCACGTGTGAGCACTCTCACACACACACACTCGCACACCCACACAAAAAGACATTCACACATGCACACACACATGCGTACATACACAGTGTCTGATGAGGATGATATTGATATTGATTTTGATGATAATGATGATGATGATATTGATGAGGATGGTGATGATATTGATGATGGTGATGATGATGCTGATGCTGATATTGATGATGATGATGATGTTGATGATGATATATTGATGATGATGATGATATTGATGATGATGGTGATGATGATAATGATTATCATTGTCATTATTATTATTGTAATTAATATTGGTACTATTATGATGATGATGAGGATGATGATTATCATCATCATCATCATCATCAATAACATCATTATTACTATAGTTACTATCATAATGATAATAACAATGGATACTTATATAGCACACTATCCAGAAATCTGCTCTAGGTGTTTTACAAAACATTTTTGTGTACATACAATGTTACGTACACATACCCAAATGTGACAAACTAAACACAGACACAGACACACACATACAGACACACACACACACACACGAAATACATGACATACATTTTGACATGCATGTGTACATAGCAGCTGCCCCTCATCACATCACACTGTTGACGGATGCACAGATGCCTCCTCTGATGTTTCCACAGGTTCAGCATACATACATTTTGACATACATGTGTACATAGCAGCTGCCCCTCATCACATCACACTGTTGACGGATGCACAGATGCCTCCTCTGATGTTTCCACAGGTTCAGCATACATACATTTTGACATACATATGTACATAGCAGCTGCCCCTCATCACATCACACTGTTGATGGATGCACAGATGCCTCCTCTGATGTTTCCACAGGTTCAGCATACATACATTTTGACATACATGTGTACATAGCAGCTGCCCCTCATCACATCACACTGTTGACGGATGCACAGATGCCTCCTCTGATGTTTCCACAGGTTCAGCATACATACATTTTGACATACATGTGTACATAGCAGCTGCCCCTCATCACATCACACTGTTGACGGATGCACAGATGCCTCCTCTGATGTTTCCACAGGTTCAGCACACATACATTTTGACATACATGTGTACATAGCAGCTGCCCCTCATCACATCACACTGTTGACGGATGCACAGATGCCTCCTCTGATGTTTCCACAGGTTCAGCATACATACATTTTGACATACATGTGTACATAGCAGCTGCCCCTCATCACATCACACTGTTGACGGATGCACAGATGCCTCCTCTGATGTTTCCACAGGTTCAGCATACATACATTTTGACATACATGTGTACATAGCAGCTGCCCCTCATCACATCACACTGTTGACGGATGCACAGATGCCTCCTCTGATGTTTCCACAGGTTCAGCACACATACATTTTGACATACATATGTACATAGCAGCTGACCCTCATCACATCCCCCCCCCAACCCCACCCACCCATGTTTCACAGCTTCGCAGAACTGTACAAAAAGTACTGCGATGAGGTGTACCCGGCCCGCCTGGTCTTCGTCTCCTTCCTGCGCCACCAGCACGCCATTGGCCAGATGGTCCGCGAGCTGCAGGGCATGGGGTTCTCTCCCTTGCAGTTCTGCCTGGAAGGCTCTCGGCCAGACCTCAGCAAGCTGGACAACCTCTTCGGCCTCCTGTCAGCTGACTCGGCCACGTTCGATGAGGAGCTTGCGGCCACCGAGCGACGCATTCGGGAGGAGGGGCTGGGGCTGGTGTACAAGGCGCTGAAGAGCAGGCTGAAGGAGGATAGCAAGGACTGAATCAGTACACAATGCACAATACAATACACGAACTTTATTGTCTATACTTTGGTACAGAGATTTTCTTTTTGGCAGCAGCAAGTGTCCAACGTAAAAAGGAAAACAGTGAGAGAGAAAAAACAAAACAAAACAGAATATGACTATGAAAAAAAGAAAGAAAAGACAACTGAAAGGAGAAAAACAGTGATGGAAGGAACAAAAATGAAAAGCAACATGAAGAAAAAAAGAAACAACATTAAAAAAGGGAGGGGGGGGGGGGGGGAAGAGGAAAAAAGCAGGAATGAAATACAATTACTATTATTTTTTTTAATAATCAGTTATAAACTATGCAGTCTTTGTTTATGTAGGTATGTGTGTGTTTGCACTTGTGCACTTGTGTGTGTGTGGAGATAGGGGCATATCATTATGTAAAGATGTGAAGGATGTTGGGTTGCTGGTGTGTGTGTGTCTGTGTGTGTGTGAGAGTGATAGAGTGAGAGAATGTGTCTTTGAATATGTTTGTGTGTGTGTGTGTGTGTGTGTGTGTGTGTTAAATCGCTCTTGTTAGTGCTGTTGCTGTTACTGTTATTGTCATTAGTATCATTTTTTTTTTGTTTCTTGTAAGTGATGTCATGTGTGTATAATGTTTATTGTAATGCGCTTTCAGCATCCTCTTTGGGAGGAAAACGCCCAGCAAGTATCCATTATTATTATTATTATTATTAAGGAAGGGTTGTTTGAAGATGTGTGTGACAAGTTCAGTGTGTCTTTTTTGTGTGTGTGTTTACAAAATCTGAGGAGATGGTTTTTTTGTGTGTGCTTAAACTGACTTTTTACAGGTAGTGAAGTGATCAGGTGCTCTTTTTTTTGCACTTGTATGGTGTAGTTTGTGTGTGTGTGTGTGAGTGTGCGTGTGTGTTTCTCTGTTTAAATCAACATCTGTGATAATATAATTATGTTGATCTGTGATGCAGGAAGAAAAAAAAAAAGTAGCTGTGAAAATGCAGGGGTGGTGGGGAAAAAAAAATTGCGTTACTGTTGACACACAGTGATAAATGAGTTGATATGTGATTTGGTAGGTAAAAAGGTTTAAGGGTTCTTTGACTGAAATGAGTTAATACAGCATTTAGTTGTTTGTCTGATGTAAATGCCTGTTCCATCATGTTGTGGTCCTTCCATATTTTAAGTGCCACTGAATGTTTTGATTTCCTTGCTTTTTTTTTTTTCCTAATATTTGTATGAAAACAGTGCTTTGTTATGCTGGAAATGTTTTACGATTCTTTGACAACAGAGTTGATATCTTTTTATTATTTTATTGTCAAATTTCCATTTCCTGTTTCACCATGT
>NC_134883.1:27123483-27125983 GCF_041734735.1 Babylonia areolata | reverse complement strand
AAAAATTAACCCCCCCCCCCTTCTCCCCCCAGATACAAACATATCTAAAGAACGAACGAAAGAAAGAAGGAAGGAAGGTAAAAAAAAAAAAAAAAAAAGAAGAAAAAAAAAAAAAAGAAACTCGTGGCACAGATCTGGGGCAAGAAGAGCAGTTCCCCCTTTTTGCCTGTCAATCAGCCTTTGGCAAGCCGATTCGATCACATCCTCCAACGATTTCGATCCAGTCGCCGCCAACAGCTAGCTATACACTAGCTGCTGCAGCACGGCACTCGCTGTCCACTCCTCAGTTCTCATGCTGCTCCACCCCAAGCATAGCCTACAGCCCCCCACCACCCCCACCCTACCCCCCTCCCCCTCCCCCGCACTCCGCCACCAGTGTGGAAGGTGGCAGAATGGTTAAGACGCTCATCTACCAATACAAAGAGAGTCCGTGTCAGGAGTATGGCTTCGAAAATCTATCCCTCTCTCTCGCCCTTTCTACCAAGTTTGACTTCTCGGAAACTCAAAATAAGCGTTTAGTCGTTCAGGATGAGACGGAAAAACCGAGGTCCTCGTAGTGCAGCAAGCACGTAGCCTACTTGGCGCACAGAAAAAGAACCCATGGCAACGAGAGTGTTGTCCCTCTGGCAAAATTCTGTAGACTGAGAAATCCGACTCTGATGATTATGTACACAACATTAATATGATGCTTGCGCTCAAGGCCTGACCAGGCCTGACTAGCAGATGTGGTGTAGCGTATAATTATATGGATTTGTCCGAACGCAGTGACGCCTCTTTGAGAAACTGAAACTGAAATAGCTCCCCCTCTCCCCCCCCCCACCCCCTCCCGACTTCCCTGTCCCACACTCACCACACACTTACGCTCACTTTCAAGCTTTTATTTTCAGCAGGCGTGGTAGTTGTGGCGGTGGTGGTGGAGGTGGAGAGTGAGGGTTGGGGAGTTAAGGAAGAGGGGAATGGGGGACGGGGGGGGGTGGGGGAAGGGGTAGATGAGAAATATATTATTATGACATGTACAACAAGACGCCAAGACAGGGTAAATTCTTTACTGCTGATGGCGTGTACGCGAGGTGTTGAAAGAGAGAGAGAGAGAGAGAGAGAGAGAGAGAGAGAGAGAGAGAGAGAGAGAGAAAGTGAGAGACAGACAGAGAGAGAGAAGGGGGAGGGAGGGAGAGATTCAAGATTCAAGATGATTTATTCATATAGGCCAAGGCCCCTAATGAAGGGGTATATGAACAGACAACAATGAAAAACAAAGAAAAGCAAAAACATTTCACATAATACAACATACATAGAAAACTCGATATAACATAAGTTCAAATGAAAACCAGCCTGGCAACAAAACAGTGTTGAGGGAGAGAGAGAGAGAGAGAGAGAGAGAGAGACAGACAGACAGACAGACAGACAGACAGACAGACAGACAGAGCGAAGGGGGGAGGGAGAGAGAGAGAGAGGTGGGGTGAGGGGGAGGCAAAACAAAAGCGAGCGATCAAAGACAGGTAAAACCCCCTAAAACTAACCACCCATCTAACAGAATTAACCATCGAACTAGTTAACCAACTAATTAAAAACAAGACAAAACAAAAAACAAAACAAACAAACAACAAGAAGAAAACAGCCAAACGCCCTAAACTTACTAACTATATAACTAACCAACAAACTAACCAATCAACAAACTAATCAACTAAGCAACAAATGAATTAATGATAATTATCATTATAGACACAGTGAGTGAGAGAAAGGGAGAGACAGACAAACAGACAGACCGACCGACAGACAGAGAAAGAGAGGGGCAGAGAGAGAGACAGAGGCACAGAGAGAGAGAGAGAGAGAGAGAGAGAGAGAGAACAAGAACAAGAACAAAACTTTCATCTCCAGGCCTCCGGCCCCTAGAAAGAGGTCAAAAGTACACAAAATGGTGATCACTCAGCCACAACAAAATGTAAAATACGTACTAACTTAACCTGTAGAACAAAAGTGCTTCTCGTGCATAGTAAATTAATTCTAACTTTCATCATTGTTGTCACAGAATTTCCTGTCCTATCTTCAGGGCATTAAATATATAAATGCAGAGTTTACCAATACTGTAAACAGAACCATTCTTCAGCAAGTGAACACACGAGAGAGAGAGAGAGAGAGAGAGAGAGAGAGAGAGAGAGAGAGAGAGAGAGGCATAGACAGTGGGAGAGATTAGAGACAACACATGATCCCCCTTGTGTTAATTTTGCGCTGGAGCAAAGGGACAAAACTCACAGGACGAACATGATCATTACAGGGTTTTTTTGTTTTTTTTTGTTTTTTTTTTAACCAGTGCGTCATGTTACAGCGGCCACGATGTCTGGTGCACAGCAGGAAATGTACAGTCAAGTTCCACCGGCACGTCAACAAAGCAATGCGAAGTAAGAAGACAGACAGCCAGCCAGCCAGACAGACAGACAGAAAGAAAGAAAGAATAAGTTAATGAATTAATAATAAGGAATACGCATATACACTATATACA
>NC_134883.1:27105983-27118483 GCF_041734735.1 Babylonia areolata | reverse complement strand
TTTTGTTTGTATGTTTGTTTGTTTTTAATGCAGACAGACAGTTTTCACTTTGAAGTCTTCTGACAAAAAAACAACAACAAAAAACCCCAACAACAAACAAACAAACAAAACAAACAAACAAACAAACAAAACCAAACAAAAAAAACAAACAAAAAAAAAAAACAAAAAAAGAAAAGAAAAAGAATTCATCCACACAGTAGCGTCAGCTCCAAGGTATAAACAAACAAACAAACAAGACAAAAACCTGCACTCACAAGTACAATCGTGTCGTGGTACCATGATAGAAAACATTGCGTTTACATCAAATGATAAAACTCGGCGTCCCAAAAGGAAGTGAATCCTTAGCATTCTGTCAGTTTCCCAAGTGGCAGAACAGCCTGCGTCCACGCCTGCAGCGTCCCCCCCCCCCCCGCCCTCTCCCTCCCTCACCCCCAAGATGTGACTCTTTAAAAATGAAGTCTGTTCCCAAACGTGCGTCCGTAAGAATTGTGCCAGCCAAACAAGATGTGACTCTTTACAAAAGATGATGTCTGTTCGCAAAGGTACGTCCTAAGAACTGTGTCAGCCAAACAAGATGCGAATCTTTACAAATGATGTCTGTTCACCAAAGGTACACCCACAAGAACTGTGTCAGCCAAACAAGATGTGACTCTTTACAAATGATGTCCTGTTCGCAAAAGTACGTCCGTAAGAACTGTGTCAACTAAACAAGATGCGATACAAGTCCTTACAAATTACATCAGTTCGCAAGGACTCCAGGAAAAAAAGCAGAGCTGATTCAACACAAACCGACGTCAGCTCTCAAGATGCCCCCCACCCCCCGAACCCCCCTCCCAAACCTCTCCCCCCCACTCCCCAGCATCCACTTTAACTTATCACCAGCTCCAAAAGGAAAAAAACAAAAAAAAAAAAAACAACACACAAAACAAACACTGCTCGGACCCTAGGGGGTGGGGTGGGCGGTGGGGGGTAGAGAAGGCAAGGACAGGGGAGGAGGGTGGGGGGTGGAGGAAGGAACAACAATATGTGTCAATTCCCCAATACGTGCGCAAAAAGCACAACAACAACAACAAAACAACAAAAAACAAACAAAAAAACAACAACAAAAACAAACAAAAAAACAACAACAAAAAACAAAACAAGAACGGTCTCGCTTTGACACTCTCATACCTGTCCTTGTATATCACGTACACACCTTTCCGCTTACTGCTTATAGCCTCACCGCCCCTCCCCAACACCCCCCTAACCCTCCCGCCCCCCACACCCAACACCCCCTGCACCATCCTCCCACATCCCTCCCTTTACTATATCCCCCCAGGTCCCCCCCACCCTCCCCCCCGAATCCCCCACTGTCTGCCCCCCCAATCCCCCCTCAGCAGGACGCCCTCAGGACCCCACGGTGGTCAGGCTGTCGGTGTCCGAGGAGAGGATGGTCTGCTTGGACTCTGTCCGCCCCACCTTGCCCCTCCTCACCTGCACCCTGGGCGTGAAGCCCCCCAGCTGCACCATGCGCGGCGAGGCGGTGCCCGAGGAGGCGCCGACATCATTCCAACGCTGATGCTGATGCTGCTGCTTTTGCACGCGCTGCACGCGAGGCTGGCCCGGCGAGGGCGAGGGCTGGTCCCCGGCCCCTTGCTGCTGCTGCTGCTGCTGCTGCACGGCGATTGGTTTGCCCGAGAAGGCCTCCGCGCCCATGATGAAAGCCTTGTTGACGGCGGCGGCCGTGGGCGCGGTGAGAGGAGGAGGGGGCTTCTTGACAGGGATCATGCTCCTGCCCGGGCGGCCCTGAGGGGCGGGTCTGGAGGGCTGGAGCGGCCGGTGCACCAGGAGAAGAGGGTCCGGGCTGGAGGACGGAGACTGACCGGCTGGCGGGGAGGAGATGGAGGTGGAGGAGGACGGTGGGGTGCTGGTGGTGGTGGTGGTGGTGGTGGCGGAGACGGTGTTGGTGCTGGTGGTGGTGGTGGTGGTGGTGGTGGTTGGGGAGGAGGAGGAGGACGACGAGTGGTGGAAGGTGTGGGCGGCGCTTCCGGGCCAACGGCTGAGCGTGGCGGCCAGGATGTTCTCCTCCAGGAAGCGGTCCCGGGCCGCCCCTGCGTCTGGTGGTGGTGGTGGTCATGGTGGTCATGGTAGTGGTCATGGTGGTGGGGTTTGGGAGGAGAGGTGGTTGTAGGTTAGTTGGGTTATTATGGACACACACACACACACACACACACACACATACACACACACGGGAACGCGCGCGCACACACACACACACACACACACACACGTCAAATTCAGTTCTAGTTTCTCAAAGAGGCGTTCGGACAAATCCATGTATGCTACAGCACAGCTGCTAGGCAGATGCCTGACGAACACAAACACATACACACATTCACACATGTACACACGCGCCCACACATATATATGTATGTATGTATGTATGTATACTGGATTTAATGATTGGGCTCATGACTGGTGGAGTCCTGAGCTGACAAAAAATATGTAACATTTTGAAAAAAGTCATGCATGTGTGTAATGTTTGTTTCTATCTGCCTCTAACTCCGTCGGTCTCTCGCTCTCTGTCTCTCTATGTCTGTCACACACACACACACACACACACACACACACACACACACACACACACACACACACACACACACACACACACACACACACACATGAAGAGAGAGAGACAGAAAGATAGATGGCATAAATAGCTGGTTCCATATTCAATGCATTGGATGAAATCTGAAAGAAGGCACAGAATCAATAGTGAGACCGTTGATGTTGATGATGATAATGACGACGAGGACTAGAAAACAATGAAAATGATGATGACGCAACAACCATGACAGCGTCAATAGCGAAGAAAACCACATCGACAGCCATATAGAAGATACTCGTGTTTGTCCAGTGATATTCGAAAAAGGGATATAGATTTGACATGCGATGATAACCAAACCGTTATCTTGAAAATCAACAGATACAAGCGCAAACTGAAATGGTGATAACAATCATTTCAACAAGGTTAGATATATTTTATCACGAACCGAGTCTTCAAAGTTCTTTGAATTTCCGTTTGAGGCGGAACTGTGTTGATTTATTCAAGGACATAAAGTCACGTCTGTTACGAAGTTAATTTCCCGAAGGGGTCAGTCAACCAACCCAATCATTCAGCCCGCCAGACATGTTTCTCTGATGAAAATTGTTCTTAATATCGACACATACAGCAAGCAGGAAAATATCTTTACATATCGTCGTTGAGACGTTATCATTTTCAAAAAGTTTAACTGTATTATCAAGTCTGATTTCTGTTGTTGTTGTTGTTGTTGCTGTTGTTGATACATTTTTCTGTCTTGTCTGATATAATGTCTAAGATAGATTAATTCTGACGCGTAAATTATTCTTACTGATTAATGATTAATGAGTTTCAATGGAAACAAAAGCAGACAGGAAGTTAGTGCCATCCGTCACTCTCTACACGACGAGGCAGAAAAGTACAGCGGAAGTGGTTGGGTCAAGGGTTATCAGACCTGCGCATCCTGGCTTCCGGTAGCGGCAGATGGCGTAGGAGACGACCAGGACGAAAACAGTGAAGATAGTAGCGCTCGCTAGTATCACCCAGAATCTGAAACAAAGAGTGAACGAATGGGTGGATAAAAGAATGAACGGATGAGTGGGATGGATAGATGGGAGAGAAAACGAAGGACATACAAAACAACAACAACGACAAAAAAAAAAAAAAAAAAAAAAAATCAACAAAAAAAAAAAAAACACCATACACACGAAACACCACCACCACCAAAAAACAAAAAAACAAAACAAAATAACAAAAAACAAACAAAACAAAAAAACAACCAAAAAAAAACAACGCTCAACAGCCCTAAGTACTAACTGAATGAATGAATGAATGAATGAATGAATAAGCACACTACACGCCTCACTGCCACGACGCTACACTACCCTGCACATCCATATTGTTGCATCAGATGACATCTGGAAAAAAAAAAGGCATAGATTCAACAGGGAGACTGTCGATGATGATAATGATGACAACGACAACAAAATGGTGATGATGATGATGATGATGATGATGATGATGATGATGATGACACGACAGTGCACTGCACTTTGAGAACGATGATGTGTTTGACAGTTTGCATTCATTATCAGTCGTTTCGCTTGTTAGATTTAACGACTTCTCTTTTACGAAGCCCTTTAGGTAATTTTCTGTGGCTGTATTTAGATTTTTTTTTCTTCAAATTTTAACCACCCCCGTCCCTCATATGCCCGGCTTCCCCCAACTCACCATTCATCCACACACCCCTCCTCTTATAAACGATAATACTCAAAAGTATACATTAATACTCAAAACAAAATGTCTTCAATCACAGATATAAAATAGAATAGAATAGAATGTCTCTATTACCAAGTGTACCATATGCGTGACGGGACATTAAACAAGAGTCCTCCTCCTCCTCTTCCTCCTTCTCCTGCACTACGCTATAGCCTATCCATCCCCACACCACAACACACAACAATCCCTTCTTCCCTTCCTCCCTACCCTGCCATAAACGGCACACAAGTCAACAACAGTGGCATCAGCATCCGGCTATCCCTTTTCTATCCCCCTGCAATAATTATAATCATGACTAAGCACAGAGTAAAAACGGAAAGAATCCATTGATCATTCGAAATCGAACAAAAACCAAACAGACCCTGTATGCTTCTCCTTAATAGCAGAACCCATTTTTAAAATTCCTGGACATGGTTTTAGTTTTAGGCGACAGATAGGCGGCCACCAACACGAGCAACAACAACAAAAACAACAACAGCAACAACAGCAGCAGCAGCAGCAACAACAACAACAGCAGCAGCAGCAGCAGCAGCAGCAGCAACAACAGCAACAACAACAACAACAGCCCAGAAGAAGGGATGTTTTGGCCCCTGGCCAGCTATATAACCAGAGCTGAGAGTGCTAGGGGCTCAGATGGAATGGCTGAGGCATTGCTTCTTCTTCTGCATTCGTGGGCTGCAAATCCCACGTTCATTCGTATATATGCGAGTGGGCTTTTACGTGTATGACCGTTTTTAACCCGCCATGTAGGCAGCCATACTCCGCTTTCGGGGGTGTGCATGCTGGGTATGTTTTTGTTTCCATAACCCACCGAACGCGGACATGGATTACAGGATCTTTAACGTGCGTATTTGATCTTCTGCTTGCGTATACACACGAAGGGGGTTCAGGCACTGGCAGGTCTGCACATATACTGACCTGGGAGATCGTAAAAATCTCCACCCTTTACCCACCAGGCGCCGTCACCGTGATTCGAACCCAGGACCCTCAGATTGAAAGTCTAACGCTTTAACCATTCGGCTATTGCGCCCGTCGCTGAGGCATTGCAATCATCATCAATAATACCAAAAAAAAAGTCCAATATTATGTAGTCTTTCATGCCCTGCTATCATGGTAACCTCAGTTTCGGCCTCTCTTCCACTTCCAACCAACCAACAAAGCAACCGTCCATCCAACCAACGCACCACCCAGTCAACCAAGCAACTAACTATACATCCACCCCACCGATACAACCAACCTATCAATCAATCAATCAACCAACAGGCAAAGAAACAAACCATCCAACCACCCAACAACCCACCAAAAAACCCCACCGAACCAAGCCAACTAACCGACCAGTGAACCAACGAAATAACCAAGAAAGGAAACAAACCATACAACCACCCAACAATCCAGCCAGCCAGCCAGCCACCTACCCACCCAACCTGACCCAAACCAAAGAAACAACCCGACCCAACCCAACCCAACCCAACACTTTCCCCTTCCACCCCCCCAACCCAACCAAACACTTCCCCTTTCCACCCCCAAACCCAACCCAACCCAACCCAACACTTCCCCCTTCCACCCACCCACCCCAACCCATCCAAACACTTCCCCTTTCCACCCCCCAACCCAACCCAACCCAACCCAACACTTCCCCCTTCCACCCACCCCCCAACCCAACCAAACACTTCCCCTTTCCACCCCCCAACCCAACCCAACCCAACCCAACCCAACACTTCCCCCTTCCACCCCCACCCCAACCCAACCAAACCCAACACTTCCCCCTTCCACCCACCCCAACCCAACCCAACGCCAACACTTCCCCCTTCCACCCATCCCCCCCAAACCATCCCAACACTTCCCCCTTCCACACAGCTCCCCCCCCCCCAACCCAACCCAACACTTCCCCCTTCCACCCATCCCCCCCAACCCAACCCAACGCTTCCCCCTTCCACCCATCCCCCCCCAAACCCAACCCAACACTCCCCCTTTTACCCAGCCCCCCCCACCCCCACCCCACAGCCCCCCCCCCCCCCCCAACCCATCCCAACACTTCCCCCTTCCACACAGCTCTCCCCCCCCCATCCCACCACAACCCAACCCACCCCCACCCCCACCTCACATCCCCTCGCCCCAGGGCCCACATCCTTACAGGTAGGTGTTGAGGGAGGTCTCCGTGGACCCTGAAGACCCCGAGGAGCAGGCGGCAGTGGAGCAGGCGTGTGCCGAGGGGTCGCAGCAGGCTGGGGACGAGCACAGCAAGGGGACGTAAAGCCCGGAGGTGGAGTTAGTGTAGCTGCAGTTACTCCCCGTGCCCATTCTCCGCCACACTCATCGTGACGTCACGCCGCCCTCACACAGCGCTAAAGGTCTCTCTCTCTCTCTCCGACACTGAGGGAGGGTGAGGTGAGTGGAGGACATGGAAAAGAAAGAATGGAATAAGAGTAGGTCAATGTTATGTATGTATGTATGTATCTCTCTCTCTCCCTGTATGTATGTATGTATGTATGTATGTATGTATGCATGCATCTCTCTCTCTCTCTCTCTCTCTCTCTCTCTCTGTATGTATGTATGTATGTATGTATGTATGTATCTCTCTTTCAGTCTCTCTCTGTCTGTCTCTCTGAACAACAGTAGTCGTGGCATGTCTTTAAAACTTGTAAAATGCAGCAATTTTTCGCTGTATAACAGTTCCTTCAGGTAAGGGAACTGTCTATCTATCTATCTATCTATCTATAAGATAGATAGATAGATAAATAGATAGATAGATCGATAGACAGATCTTTTGTCAACAGAATAATTGTGTGTTGTTTTTTTCTATCCATCCATCCATCTATCTATCTATCTATCTATCAGATAAACAAAAGGAATATTCTGTTGACAAAAGATTGGAAACAGGACAGGCCAGAACAGAACGAATGTTGATGGCCATTCCTTGTTGTTGTTGTTGTTGTTGTTGTTGTTGTGAACACACATTATGACAAATGGCGCGCTGCTGTGCACAAAGGCGCCAAGTTGTGCGAGGCCAACAGGACTGCTGCAGCTGTTCAGAAGAGGCAGGCAAGAAAGTCACGGGCAAACAAGCTCCCTGACAATGATATGCCTGTCTTTGTCTGCCCCAACTGTCAGCGAACATTTCGTGCGCAGATTGGACTATTCAGCCATCTGCGCATTCACAGATAGATTCATGAGCATCCCCTTACCCTTCCACCACCCTCCCCCCATCCCCCAGCTGGATGACAACGATGGTCATCATCGATCTCGATGGACACACACCAACACACATTATATATAGATGACTCTCTCCTGTCTGCCTTTTCGATGAGTTGGGACGGGGACATGGATTAAAATGTATCAGGACACGTTTCATCAGAGTCTTCATGTCTATGTGAACAGAATGGTGGTGAGTGCCCAATGACAGCCTCTCAGTCCACCTCATGGAAGACAGCCACCGGTTGTGCAAAAATGTTTCCGCGTTTGAAGCGATTGGTCCGTACTGAGGACAGGCGCTATATTATAAATATCCATATCATCATATTATTGTTATTTTTCTTTCTATCTATCTATCTATCTATCTATCTATCTATCTATCTATCTATCTATCTATCTATGTATTTACTACTTTTTATGTGCTTTCTTGTTTCACTTTAGGTACTGGATTGTATAGCGCTTAGAGCTTGTTCATGCTTGAATTATAGCGCTATATAAAAATAAAATATTCTTCTTCTTCTTCTTCTTATTATTATTATTATCTATGTATCTGTGTATCTATCTATCTATCTATCTACAATAGTTCAGAATGGAACAAAATAGAACAGAGTAAACAGTTGTTTATAGTTCTTCGTTATATACCACCTCAAGAAGGTTACATATCTGTCTATCTATCTATCTAGCTATGTGTGTACGTTTGGGAGCGCGCGCGCACATAAGTGTGTACGTGAGTGCGTGCACGTATGTGTGTGTTGGTGAGCGCGGATACCGGCACAAATGTGTGTGTGTGTGTGTGTGTGTGTGCGTGTATAATTATGTGTTTGTGTCTCTGTGTGTCTGTGCGTGCGTGTATGTGTATGTGTGTGTGTGTGTGTGTGTGTGTGTGTGTGTGTGTGTATGTTTGTGTCTGTGTGTCTCTGTGTGCATGTATATGTGTATGTTTGTGTCTGTGCGTGCGTGCGTGCGTGTATGTGTGTGTGTGTGTGTGTGTGTGTGTGTGTGTGTGTGTGTGTGTGTGTGTGTGTGTCTGTGTGCACTTGCGTACGTCACGCAAGGCACTTTCCTGACTTGATGTTTATCACCAGATACGCATGACACAGGTCTCAGGTATTGCACTGCCGGCATCGTCGATAATCATAATGATATTCATTTAGGCTGAGCGTTTCCCTGCCATGCCAGGACTGATAGCCTAGGTTATGGCGTGCTGTTCATCTATGTGTGTGTGTGTGTGTGTGTGTGTGTGTGTGTGTGTGTGTGTGTGTGTGTGTGCGTGCGCGTCTGTGTGTGTGTGTGTGTGTGTGTGTGTGTGTGTGGAGGGTGGGAAATGCAGGGCGATCACCCGCGCACACAAGGCCGCGTGCACACACACACACACACACACACACACACACACACACACACACATTCTCTCTCTCTCTCCCTCTCTCACACACACTCACACTCACACTCACACCCACCCACCCACGCACACACATCATCCTATCAACGTAGCATTGCGCAAGCTCTTTTTCAGTGGCCGACCAATGACAACCAGACCTTATCTTTCTGGCCATTCTGAGTTATTTACCCTGTTGCTTAGGGGCAGCCACCAGGGCGCGTGATGATCGCGCCATTTTCAAGGCAAGGCAAGAAGAGTATTTTACGTACTCTCTGGGGGCACAGAAACAGTATACATCGACATCTTTAACATACCATATAAACTAAAGTAGTTGAGTGATGGCCTAGAGGTAACGCGTCCGCCTAGGAAGCGAGACAATCTGAGCGCGCTGGTTCGAATCACGAGCTCAGCCGCCGATATTTTCTCCCCCTCCACTAGATCTTCAGTCTAGTGGTCTGGACGGTAATCATTCGGATGAAGATGATACACCGAGGTCCCGTGAGCAGCATGCACTTAACGCACGTAAAAGAACCCACGGCAACAAAAGGGTTGTTCCTGGCAAAATTCTGTAGAAAAAATCCACTTCGATAGGAAAAAACAAATAAAACTGCACGCAGAAAAAAAAGACAAAAAATGGGTGGTGCTGTGGTATAGCGACGCGCCCCCTGGGGGAGGGGGGGGGCATCCCGAATTTCACACAGAGAAATCTGTTGTGATAAAAAGAAATACAAATACAAGATTTATCACAACAATAACAACAACAGCAAAAAAGAGAGAGAGAGAAAAGATCGTGCCATTTGCCTGTCTGCGTTTTCTGAATACAAAGCAAAGACTGACCATGTACTGCACCGTAGTGATAATAGTAGCAGCAGCAGTAGTAGCAGGAGTGGCAACAACAGCAGCGACACCAACAGTAGTAGCAGTAACAGTAGTAGCACTAGCAGCAGCAGTAGAATTGTGTTAATAGTAGTGGTAGCAGTAGTGGCAGTAGCAATAGCAGAAACAACAATAATAGCAGTATTGTCAACAGATGAAGCAATAGCGGCAACAGAAGTAGCAGTAGCAACATCAGCAGAAGCAGAAGTAGCAGCCGCAGCATCGGTAGTAGTAGTAGTAGTAGTAGTAGTAGCAGTAGCAGCTGCTGTTGCAAGAACAGTAGTAGTAGTAGTAGTAGCAGCAGTAGTAGTAGCAACAGTAGCAGCCCAACATCAGTTGTGACAACAGCAGAAACAACAGCGGTAGTACTTACAGCAACAACAGCTGCTGCAACAGCCTTTGTGGTAGCGTCGTCAGCAGAAAAGATAGTGGTGGTGGTGGTGGTGGTGTTACAAATCAGAATGGTGGAGGCTGTTGTTACAACAACAGCATACTCGTTCTATTCTGGTGTAAGTGCTACTACTGCTTGCTGCTGTTACTACTGCTGCTGCTACTGCTGGTGGTGGTGGTGGTGATGATGATGATGATGATGATGACTGACGAACTGGCGAAAGAAACCCACCTCAACGACACCGCAATTCACCAAACAACAGCATGCACATACATAAAAGAACAAGAGAGACAAGGCCTTCAAGACTCACTTGTGATACACTTTAAAAAAAAAAATCCAAGCTTTTTATGTAATGTTTAAGATGAGAAAGATCAGTTTAAAGCAAATTAATTCCCCTAGCATTAATTACAGAGTAATTTCCCTTTTTACTATCTACACCAAAACGTTCGCAAAATAAATAAAACTTCCATGCTTAGCAAAAGAAGTTCCTGTTTGAACCAAAAAAATGATAATAATGACTGCTCTTGTTGTTGGGTCAGAATATCAGATCAAAGTGCCATGTTTAGAGAATACCAAAAATATAAATATAACAGTAAATGCAGTTTGCATATAATTAGGCTTCTTTTTAAAAATTTTTTGTGCCCATTCCAGAGGTGCAATATTATTTTAAACAAAATGACTGGAAAGAACTGAATTTTTCCTATTTTTATGCCTAATTTGGCGTCAACTGACGAAGTATTTGCAAAGAAAATGGCAATGTTAAAGTTGACCATGGACACACAGACACAGACACACACACACACACACACACACACACACACACACACACACACACACACACACACACAGACAACCGAACACCGGGTTAAAACATAGACTCACTTTGTTTACACAAGTGAGTCAAAAACGACAAGAATGAAATATTCCACATCTGCCTACCTACCTACCTACCTATCTACCTGCCTGTCACCCACTCACTCACTCACACACTCACTCTATCTATCTATCCATCTATCTATTTATCTAAGAGAGAAACCCATTTACGGTTGTTATTTTCAGTCATCATTGTAAGTTTTTTTTGTTTGTTTTTTTTTCTATAATTTTTTTTTCCATCTAGCTTATGTTATCAAAGCAGTATAAAGAATAGTCCATGCTTTTACTCAAATTGGACACAAAGGTCAGGGGTTATTCCATGTTGTGTAATGTCTGACACAAATCGGGTGATCCATACTATGTTTGTTTCCAACATGGTTTTACTCTCACTGCGCACAACTGTGTTTTTACGGGGTTTTTTGGTTGTTGGTTGTTTTTTTTACGTAAATGAAGTGACACTGGAATAACAGGACTGGTTGTTCGTGATGTGCCTGAAAATAGTTCCATTGAAACGAGACTGACATAGCTCTCTCTTCCTCATCCCTCTCTCTCTCCATTGATACCCCACAAACAAACATAGCCACACACACACACACACACACACATACACACACAGAGGGAGAAAGAGAGAGAGAGAGAGAGAGAGAGAGAGAGGTCACTGTGGAAGCAATAAGGAAAGGGGAAGGATGGTTTACAATCAGTAAGACATATGAGAATTATATATATATATATATATATATATATATATATATATATATATATATATATATATATATATAAGAGACAGACAGAGACAGACAGACAGACAGTAGACAGTCAGAGAGAGAGAGAGAGAGAGAGAGAGAGAGAGAGAGAGACTCGAACGAGAACTTGACCTCGAATGTCTTTCAAGGGGTCGAAAATTAATGGCTTCTTTTCATCATGCCAAATCGCCATTTCCAGCAATAGTATTCCCATTAAGAATAATGGCCATTTCTTTCAGTATGATAATTCACCAATTCTCTTCACCCAGCATTTGTACGCTTTTCCAAATTTTCATTTTAGATTCTTAAAAAAAAACAAAAAAAACAACGTGTTAGTTTTTTTTTTTAATCTTTTTTTTTAATGATTGTCGTGGGCTATTTTTCGTTGCGTAATCACAAACATTTGACAGGAAATCCATAGGCTGTTTGTTCCAAACAGGTTTTTGCTCTCACTGCAGAGAGTTGTGGCCCATGGCGTTGATCTGACAGGCTTGGCTGTGTCAGGGTTCTGAAAATAGTTCCCTTGAAGTGAGACTGATAAAATTCAATGTTTTCTTCTCCATAGATACCAGTAAACACATCCACACACACACACACACACACACACACACACACACACACACACACACACACACACACAAAGCCTGTAAGAAACATTCACGGATTCAAGATTTAATATAAATGAGGCAGGTAAAAAAAAAAAATAAT
>NC_134883.1:27098483-27100983 GCF_041734735.1 Babylonia areolata | reverse complement strand
ACCCCCACCCCCCAAAACCCCCCACTACCACTCAAGCCAGTTAAGAGATCAGAACCAAGGTAACATGGAAATGAACTCCGTTGACGGATACATAATCGGTTCAAAACGCTTACGGCCCCTGACCCCCCACACCCCCGCACCCCCTACCCCTCTCTCTCTCTCTCTCTCTGTCATCCTTTTTCTCTCACACTCACTCTCTCTCTTATGCGCGTAAAAATGGCAGAATCTTGCCCCCTCCCACCCCACCCCACCCCCACTCCCCTTTCCCCTTCCGCCCACCCTGCAGTATTTCCGCCATAACCTGAACATCGGCAGGGGCAGACAAAGTGGTCCCTAAGTTGCTGCAGCTATGGTGATTTGTTTTGGACCGCAGGGTTTTCCAGTTCACCCCCCCCCCACACACACACACACACACACACCCACCAGTCGATGGCTGCTTTCTAGTCTGCTGCCGGCCATCCAATTGCTTCAGCACTCACGGCCTGAAAAGAATTAACCTCAGCGAACTCTTCCCTTCTCTCACCACCCCGCTGCATTTTTTTTTTTTTTTTTGTCGTCCTGTCCAGAGAGCTGGGTGGTGGGGTTACTTGGGTGGGTAGACGGACGGGTGCGACATCCACCCGGAGTGGTGGTTTTTGGTTTCAAGCGTTGGACTGCTTTCTATTAAAAAAAAAACAAAAAAACAAAAAAAAACAAAAAAAAACCCGAGGATCACTGAGAGTTCGTATGTGGTTTCTGAAACCTGACAGCGAAAGTAATGGGTGTTTTTTTGTTTGTTTGTGTGCTTTTTTTTTTTTTGGTTTGTTTTGTTTAGTTCTTTTTCTCAGCCTCCCAGGTCAAAGTAAGTGCAAACCTATTTGTACCTGACCCCCAGCCCCCCTCTCCACCTCCACCCACCCCCTGTTCCTCCTCCTACCCTTCGCGTGAAAGAGATGGAAGACGCACGTTTAATTACAGATCCACGTAATCGGTAACTGTGTCTGTTCATGAGGTCAATGGAAAGGGAACTGACCCCCAGTACATGTTGTTCCCGAAGTGGAGTGATGGCCTAGAGGTAACGCGGCCGCCTAGGAAGCGAGAGAATCTGAGGGCGCTGGTTCGAATCACGGCTCAGCCGCCGATATTTTCTCCCCCTCCACTAGACCTTGAGTGGTGGTCTGGACGCTAGTCATTCGGATGAGACGATAAACTGAGGTCCCGTGTGCAGCATGCACTTAGCGCGCGTAAAAGAACCCAAGGCAACAAAAGGGTTGTTCCTGGCAAAATTCTGTAGAAAAAATCCACGTCGACAGGAAAAACAAATAAAACGGCACGCAGGAAAAAATACAACAAAAAAAAGAAAGAAAAAAGGGTGGCGCTGTAGTGCAGCGACGCGCTCTCCCTGGGGAGAGCAGCCCGAATTTCACACAGAGAAATCTGTTGTGATAAAAAGAAATACAAATACAAATACAAATGACTGAGTCATGGGAAGGGCTGCGAAACAAAGCTGGGATATTACGGACATTACTGATGGAGGAAACATGCTTTGGTTTGGGGTCAAAGAGTGCAGACTACAAAGACACGCACGCGGCTACATTTCACATCTATATGTCTAGTATGAAAAGCAAACAGCCAACCATAATTATGACAAACAAAAAGCCATTCTCCCCACCAAGCCCTTCTTGTATGCATGATGGTAATTAAAGAGTGCAGACTACAAAGACATGCACGCGGCTACAGTCACATCTTATAAGTCTAGTATGAAAAACAAACAGCCAACCATATAACAAACAAAAAGCCAGCCTTCCCCTAAGCCCTTCTTGTATACATGATAATAATTGATTGACAATATACCATAATTATGCAGAAAAATAATATGATTACAGTCACTGCATATTATGCGTTTCGAAATAAAGCTTTTATGGAAACCATGAACAAAAATTGATAGCGAGCGACTGTGTTGTGCAATAACAACTCCCAGCTTTGTTTATATTATTGATCAGTACACACCTTTCACCTTAACTTACGAGGCACACACACACACACACACACACACACACACACACACACAGAGAGAGAGAGAGAGAGAGAGAGAGAGAGAGAGCGAGAGCAAAATAACAACGTTCGCAGTCACCCCTAGCGTCAGCGTCAGTCAGTCTCTTATGAATGTCCCAGCTTTGCGTGAGGGATTGGTTACCTCTCAGCACCCCCCACAGAGAGAAAGAGAGGAAGAAAGAAAGAAAGAAAGAAAGAAAGGAAGAAAGAAAGAAAGCAACTACATCGACTGAAACCAACCAAGTTATCCCCACCCCCACCTCCCCCAAAGGCATCAGAACCACCAAAAGATACGAGAACTAAGCGTCCCCCTCAAAATAGCGTGAGCACCGGCCAAAACAATGGGCTTTCTGAGATGCTCCGATAAAAGTTGATCCTGATAAAAAAAAAACCTGGTTTCCAGAACAACTGCTGCTGAAACGAAGCAGCTCTAAAACGAAACATGGCCAGAGGAGATACTTGAAGA
>NC_134883.1:27088483-27090983 GCF_041734735.1 Babylonia areolata | reverse complement strand
TCCCTTCCTCTGTCCCTACCTCTCTCTCTCTCTCTGTCCCTACCTCTCTCCCTCTCCCTCTCTCTCTGTCCCTACCTCTCTCCCTCTCTCTGTCCCTACCTTTGTCCCTCCCCCCTCTCTCTCTGTCCCTACCTCTCTCCCTCCCCCCTCTCTCTCTGTCCCTACCTCTCTCTCTCTCCCCTCCCCTCTCTCTCTCTCTCTGTCTGAACACTGAAACATTTCGGTGTTCAGTTTCAGTGTTCAGTGTTCTCTCTCTCTCTCTCTCCCCGAAACGAGAGGAGAGAAACATCGGGGCAGAGAGACAGAAGTGTAGAGAGAAAAAGAGGGAAGGAAAATCACCAAGGAGCCAACCTGCAACAGCAACAATTAACCATCTGGCGTTCATTAAGAAGGAGGAGGAAGAGGAGGAGGAGGGGGAGAAAGAGAAGAAGAAGAAGGCGAAACAGAACGCCAGGTGCCAGTTGCATTACTTTGTTCTAACTTTTTGACAGTTACACGTGACTAAATGCCTACGTTGACCGAACTGCGCCATTGGTCAGCTCCATACTACACACAGTTAGTAGCGGGTTACGATCATACTAGGCTCTTCCGTCCGAGCAATGCAACTGGCTCCTGGCAGGAGACCACCAGAAAGCTACCTTAACACCGGCAGACAAGAACACCAACCGACTGGAAAGCTAGCAGACCGACAAGACACCGCTAGCAGACACTGGATCACTGGCGAAACGCCCGCAGACCATTAGAACGCTAGCAGACCACTAACACTAGTAGAAGACCAGCAGTCAACGAAAACTCCAGAAGAACGCAAGAAGACCGCTTGAACACTAACAGAACTCTATCATGAACGCCAGCAGCCCACAAGAAAGCTAGCATAACACCAGCAGACTAGAACGCCAATAGACTACTAGAGCGCCAGCAGAACGCAGGCAGACCACGATAACGCCAGCAGACCATAGGAACGCCAACTAAACACCAGCACACTAGAACGCCAGCAGACCATAGGAACGCAGGCAGACAACCAGAACGCAAACAGACTATCGGAACGCCAACTAAACACCAGCAGACTAGAACGTCAGCAGTAGGCCTGTTGACCATCAGAACCCCACCTAGACGCCTAGAACGCCAGGAAACCGCTGGAACGACAACAGAACGCCGACAGACAATCAGAATGCCAACAGAACACAAGCAGACCACTCGAATGCCATTAGAACGCCAGCAAACCATTAGAACGCCAGAAGACCAGCAGAACGCCAGAAGACCAGCAGAACGTTAGCAGACCTCAAGAACGTAAGCAGACTTCCAGAAAGCCAGCAGAACGTCATTACAACACAAAAAGCTGTCTATAAAAGATCGTGCCGCCATCAGACTACGTCCCAAAGAGGACCCCCACAATATCGCTAAGCTGAGCAGCATCGGCCGTGTTCACTGGCGGCCTGTTCTGACGCGGTCATCTGAAGTCATCATTATCCAACTTTGACTACGGTTGCATCAGTTACGAAGATCGGCTGAATTGACGTTTCCTCGGAAAGAAAACGAACTTCATTCGATCTATCAAAACCACATTTAACTATCACATTTTTTAGGACCGTCCCAAAACCCGGAAAACGTGACATTCTCACCACTTGCGTGGAAGCAAGTAAGGAGGAAATCTGCTCTGGTGTTTCCGTTCAAGCGAGCCATGATCGGTCAACTTAGAGACAGTGTTTCGCTTCTTGCTATCTTCGATTGACAGACAGACAGTCAAGAGAGAAAGAGACGGAGACAGACAGACAGACAGGCAGGCAGGCAGATAGACATGCAGAATAGGAGATGTAAACAACGAACAAATAATAAAGGGGGTGGGGGTGGGGTAATGAATGCAACGCTTCTGCACATCTTGTTCAAAGAGAACAGCAGGAATATTTCGCAATTTCAAGAAAGCAAAGAAGGCACACACACACACACACACACACACACACACACACACACACACACACACTACAGAGAGACAGGGAGAGAGAGAGAGAGAGAGAGAGTCAACGAAAGCAACAACAACACAGATCTTGACAGATGGATCACCTTATTCCGTGATTCTTCCTCGTGAATTGTCACCACGACAGTTCAGCACTCGTCAGAGAGTGAACATGATATGCAGGCGGACGCATTCTAAAACATCGCACGACCACTCCCCCAGCTCTTAGGGTGCAAAGGGGAACCGGAAAACCAAGGAAATCGATGAGAATGTTGCTCCTCGCCACAGAAACATAATTGGGTCAAGTTTCTATTTTTATCACAATGAGCGTGTCGGGTCAACTGTGTGGCACTGCACCGCGGAGCTACATATGAAAGTAGGTCATAGTTATTTGACTGACAGTTTTCAGACTGTTGAAGGGAAGTAATGACGTGAACATGGTCATGCCGCTGTTTCCCCTGGTCTATAATGCCCCCCCCCCCCCCCCCCCCACCCCCGTGTCTTTATGCCTCCAAGGTCGATGTGTCCCCCATGTCTTTTTGCTCCCAA
>NC_134883.1:27083483-27085983 GCF_041734735.1 Babylonia areolata | reverse complement strand
GTGTGTGTGTGTGTGTGTGTGTGTGTGTGTGTATGTGTGTGTGTGTGGGTAATGTAGGTATATGGGTATTTAAATGAATTAAACGAAAATCAAAGACATCACCATCTCTCTCTCTCTCTCTCTCTCTCTCTCTCTCTCTCTCTCTCTGGGCAATGTATGTATATGGGTATTTAAAGGAATTGAACAAAAATCAAAGACATCACCATCTCTCTCTGTCTCTCTCTCTGTGTCACACACACACACACACACACTATTTATTTGTTTATTTGTTTATCTATTTATTTAATCTTATTTACACACACTCACACATTCTTTGCTTTCTTATATTTGGAGATTGCTTTGAAGTGAAGGTAACATTTCAAAAATGACTCTGAAGGAAACAGAATGATTCCTCGTCTGTCTGTACAGATTACTCAGTTTCGTTTATTCCAAATGATTGGTTTCAGAAAATACGACCTTGTAGTGCTTGTCATTCGATCATGCCGCTACAAGAAGAAGAAGAAGAAAAAAAAAAGAATGACGACAGCGATAGTGGCAGGAGAGGGAGGTCTCACACACACACAGGCACACACAGACACAGACACACACACACACACACACACACACACACACACACACACACACACAGAGAGAGAGAGAGGAGAGCTTATTAATTGGGACATGAAAAAAGTGGGGTTCTACTGCAATAATGTTTGCTATAGAACCCATCACAAGAGCGCTTGGCAATTTCGGCAGCACAGCGAATTCCTCCTTTTTTTCTTTTCTTTTTTTTCTATTTCTTTTTGTTTTCCGTTCATTCTGCGTGCAAGAACATAAGCAAATACTGGCACAGAATGGTCCACATCAAATGGTTACCATCAACACTTCCTGTAACAAGCGAAAAAAATGAGTGACAGCATCGCATGGCGTGGAATGACAACAGAGAAGCTGAAAGGACAGCCACTCCCTGGTATGCTCCCTGGAATTTCCCACTTTTTGTTTCGGTTTCTTTCTGCATGCAAGGACAAAAGCAAACAATGACACAATGTCGTAGTGGTTTCCACTCGACCCTGCTGTTACAATACGAATCAAAGGAAATCAGTGACAGCATTGACAGACGTAGAATAACGACAACAGTAGTGGCAGGACAGCCTTTCCCTGGTTGAATCCCTGGTCCAGGAGAACAATGGTGCCTGGTAGAGAGAGAGAGAGAGAGAGAGAGAGAGAGAGAGAGTCCCACAGAATGTCCCACCTTGAATGGTAGCCATCAACACTTCCTGTAACAAGCGAACAAATGAGTGACAGGATCGCATGGCGTGGAATAGCAACAGAGAAGCTAATAGGACAGCCACTCCCTGGTATGCTCCCTGGAATTTCCCAGTTTTTGTCTCGGTTTCTTTCTGCATGCAAGGACAAAAGCAAACAATGGCAAAAAATGTCGTAGTGGTTTCCACTTGACTCTGCTGTTACAATACAAATCAAAGGAAATCAGTGACAGCATTGACAGACGTGGACGTGGCAGGACAGCCTTTCCCTGGCTGATTCCCTGGTCCAGGAGAACAATGGTGCCTGGTAGAGAGAGAGAGAGAGAGAGAGAGAGAGAGAGAGAGAGAGAGAGAGAGAGAGAGTCCCACAGAATGTCACACCTTGAATGGTAACCATCAACACTTCCTGTAACAAGCGAACAAAATGAGTGACAGCATCGCATGGCGTGGAATGACAACAGAGAAGCTGAAAGAACAGCCACTCCCTGGTATGTTCCCTGGAATTTCCCAATTTTTGTTTCGGTTGTTTTGCATGCAAGGACAAAAGCAAACAGTGACAAAAAATGTCGTAGTGGTTTCCACTCGACCCTGCTGTTACAATACAAATCAAAGGAAATCAGTGACAGCATTGACAGACGTAGAATAACGACAACAGTAGTGGCAGGACAGCCTTTCCCTGGCTGACTCCCTGGTCCAGGAGAACAATGGTGCCTGGTAGAGAGAGAGAGAGAGAGAGAGAGAGAGAGAGAGAGAGAGTCCCACAGAATGTCCCACCTTGAATGGTAACCATCAACACTTCCTGTAACAAGCGAACAAATGAGTGACAGCATCGCATGGCGTGGAATGACAACAGAGAAGCTGATAGGACAGCCACTCCCTGGTATGCTCCCTGGAATTTCCCACTTTTTGTTTCGGTTTCTTTCTGCATGCAAGGACAAAAGCAAACAATGACACAAAATGTCGTAGTGGTTTCCACTCGACCCTGCTGTTACAATACGAATCAAAGGAAATCAGTGACAGCATTGACAGACGTGGACGTGGCAGGACAGCCTTTCCCTGGCTTACTCCCTGGTCCAGGAGAACAATGGTGCCTGGTAGAGAGAGAGAGAGAGAGAGAGAGAGAGAGAGAGAGAGTCCCACAGAATGTCCCACCTTGAATGGTAACCATCAACACTTCCTGTTACAAGCGAACAAAATGAGTGACAGCATCGCATGGCGTGGAATGACAACAGAGAAGCTAATAGGACGACCACTCC
>NC_134883.1:27073483-27078483 GCF_041734735.1 Babylonia areolata | reverse complement strand
AGAAGTAGTAGTTGAAGAAGAAGTAGTAGAAGAAGAAGAAGTAGTACAAGTAGTAGTAGTAGTAGTAGAAGTAGTAGTAGTAGTAGTAGTAGTAGTAGTAGAAGAAGAAGAAGAAACGATCAATTTAGCCTAATTGCAATTTAAATGTTCTGTCATTTTGTTGTTGCTGCTACCGGTGGGATGTTGGTGGTGGTGGTGACAGCATTTAAAGGAAGATAAAGAAAAAAAGAAAGAAGAATACTGCAATATCATTCCATAGTCATAACATAACAGGCAGTTTATTTTCAGTTTCATGGAGGAGTAAGAGCATGCGGACTGATCCATATCAAAGCGTGCGGACTGATCCATATACGCTTCTTCACATATGCTTTAGTTAAAAGACAGTACTGATTGGATTGCAACAAACCATCTCACCCAGCATCTCGCAGCAGACCAGAATTGTATGGAACAGCGATGTAGAGAAAAATAGAAGAGAGATGGGACTTTTGTTTGTTGGAAATCAGGGTGAGCTTGACCAACACTAGTTTACTCGAAGAACCCATGACAGTCCTGTATGCTGTCTTAATACAAGACCAGTAAATAAGCTTATTTTAGTTCATATTTATATAGCGCTGAATGTTATGCAGAGTCAAATTAAAGCGCTCTCACACAAGTCATTCACACGCACACATAATAACTCTTACTTCACAAAGACGATAAACAATACATATAGATACATGTGAATACAAAGCTAGAGAAACTGGAGACAAGGAAGAAAGGCAGGGGAGAAGGGCAGGGAGAAGGATAAGGAGAGAAAGAAAAAACTTAAAAGAATAAAAGAAAAATCCTCTATGGATCTTCCTCTAAAGATGTAGGCCGTGGTCTTGTGCAAAAAACATTCTTATTTTGTCTGTCTGCTTTTCTCTTTCCATCCTCTCTCTCTTTTTTTTTCTTCTTCTTTCTTTTGATACAAACAAGCAATCAATATCAATCGAAATTGTAATCGGAATGAGCTTTCTTACACAAAGAAAAACCCCCATTCACTTTACAATATTTTCAATCGCATGCTTTTACAGTTGTGCTGCAACTTCGAACCTCGTAGCATATTTGTCTGGAGACGAACGATCTAACATTTATTTCTCTTATTCATCTCCGCCGGGTTATATGAGGTGATCTTTGCAGCACCAAGTTTGCTTATAGATAAAAAAAGAGAAGTTTCTAAGTACATGGAAGTTACCGTTGTGTTGGGTACGTTCTTAAAGTTTGCTTATAGATAAAAAAAAAAAATGTTTAAGTATATGAAAGTTACCGTTGTGTTGGGTACGTTCTTAACGATAAGCAAACATAGCGCTGCAAAGCTCGCTCATGCAACCCGCCCCAGCAGGACACTTAGGTGTGACGTTAGCAAAGAACTGACAGAGGATGTCTCCCATGTTTGGACTTAGACCAACTGAGGTGCTGGAAGCACACGTAGGAGAGAGAGAGAGAGAGAGAGAGGGTCACACGCAGGCACGCTCGCTCGCACGCACGCACGCACACACACACACACACACGCACGCACACACACACACACACACACACACACACACACACACACACACGCACCTCTCTTCCTCTCGCCTTTGCTGACCAGTCGTAAATTCTGTACTTCTGGCGGCCGTAGATACTCGTCAGAAGGGAAGTCCAAAACTCATGCGCCCCTTTTGGTCCGGTATGTCTGAAACCAATGACATCAGTTGAGGTCAAGTTCGAGTTGTCTATAGTCCAACCAAGCAAACCACTCAACCAGCGATCAACCGATCAAACAGACCTAAACATGTATGCAAGCACGCGATCGATCCATCCGTCTATCCATCCATCGGTCCATTGAATAGTCAACAATGCGTCGTGATTGGGGGAGGGTTGGGGGGTGGGGGGAAGGAAGGTGGTTGGGCTCAGAGCAGTGGAAACGCCTCCTCGTATCCCTTTTATTGCCTGCCCTTACTTCTTGGCTTCGGTGCACACCTCTCTCTTTGGAGAGAGAGAGAGGGAGGTGTGTGTGTGGGGGGGACAGGGAGAGAGAGGGAAAGGGAGAGAGAGAGAGAGAGGGAGAGAGTGAGGGAGGGGAGAGAGAGAGGGAGAGAGAGAACGAACGAATGAACATTAATGTATTTCAAGAGGGTAAGGGGATAAGCACAATTGCTTTTGTACATCCGGCCCTCTGGGAAAAAAAAGGTAAGAAAAACGCATGCACAAGACAGACAGACAGAGAGGGAGAGAGAGAGAGAGAGAGACTGTGGTACTGGAGAACTTTTTTAGTGCACAGTTCAGGGATCAGATGACTCGGGTTTTTTTTCATTATTCAGTCTTTTTTTCTTTTTTCTTTTGCTAGGATATGAACACTATCAAATTAGACGCAATTCATTCTTCTTCTTTTTTTTGTTACTTCTTTGTATGTAGATTGTGACTTTGTTGTTTAATGCCGGTGTTTCACGAAGTTTTGATGGACAAGTAAAGAAATTCCAAAGACGTGGAGTAGTTATAACTCCCCCCACCCCAATCTCTCTCTCAATAAAAGTTGCGATTCATTTGATTCTCTCTCTCTCTCTCTCTCTCTCTCTCTCTCTCTCTCTCTCTCTCTCTCTAAGTTATTGGTGATGTGAAAGGATTTCTTATCATTTTCAAGAAAAGACTTATTGATATCTTCATTCAAGAATGGTCGGGTACTATTAGTACAGATCATTTAAGTTATGTTTGAAAAAGAAAAATACATAACAAATGCTGATGAATATTGTTTCAGAGTGGCGTTGCTTCAGATCAGATTTAATGTGCTTCCTTTAAATAATAATGTTAATAGGTACACTGGAAGTGATGTTTTAAAGTATTGTCCTTTTTGCCAAGGTGAACTAGAAGATGAATACCATTTGTTGTTTGTTTGTTCTGTATATATTGATTTACGGACAAAATTTCTTCAAGACTGTTTAAATATGTCCTTTAGTACACTTCTTCGATCAAACAACAAGCAGAGAAATTGCCAAGTATCAACATTTATTTTCCATGCGATCAAAAGGAAACATCATATGCACAGACCCGATTAAGTAGAATTAATGTCAAGTCCATGAATATTATGACATTGTGTGATCTATTCAAGTGTTATAATATCCCATCCCATGCCCACCCCTAGTCCCCTTGTTTTGAATTGTGGTTCATGGCCAAAGTTCATTAAAACATTTTTGTTAGTTCGTTCTCCCTCCCTCCCTCCCTCTCTCTCTCTCTTTCGCCAGCAATCGCAACAGAAATCACTCTCAGAAATGTTCTCAATCGCCATAAAACGTAACAACGCCTAACAACCCTCCCTTAACAAATTTTGTCACTGTTCAACATCACCACCTAACAGCGATTCCCGAACACAAACACGGAACAAGCCTGAAACAAAGACAAGCGACGTGGTGGTGGTGGTGGTACCATTCACCTGAGCATTGACCTTCATTCGTAAATCACACTTTAGCAAGCACCGAGTCTCACATGCTCGCCATATCGGGTTGAGCCGTGTCAGGTACATAGCTAACAAACAGAAAGGGGGGTCGGGAGGAGGCGAGGGGGGCAGGGTGGGGGGCTCAGGTCGCGAACAGAACACAACACGGCCATTCATCATCTTCAAAGGGTAAGGAGGAACTGTGTTTGGGGGTGGGGGGGGGGCGGGGGGGGATGAGGAGGGGTTGGAGGGGGAGGGAGAAGGGGGAAGGGGAGAAGAAAGGGGTATGGGTTGGGTGATGAGGAGGACCAGACCACACACGAACTGATAAGGCCGCCTTTGGTTTTGTGTTGACCAGCAGCCTTGGCGGCGGGAGGTTGGCTGCTGTTGTTAGCTGCCTGTTTCATGAGAGAGAGAGAGAGTGTTCAAACATGCCGGCTCTGAGGTCCCGTGCCTTGCCTGCCTGGCTGCCTCTGATAAACTGCCTGGAGCTTTGGACGCTGCATGGCGTTTCGCATCCATCATGCTGCGAGGAGGTATTGAACTCGCGTCGGTTCTTTTCTCCTTTTTTTTCTTTAAGAAAACAAAACAAACCCAGCTCTGTCTTTCCTGTTGCTTCCAATCACACCATCCCTTCAGGTCGGCGTAGTTTGTGTGCGCTTTTACAAAATGAAGAAAAGATTTTAGACGATTTCCAGCAGCATTGCATACAGGCCGATGGTGTTGCTGTTCCTATTTTTCTCAGTTCTGAGTTCTCTCTCTCTCTCTCTGTCTCTGTCTGTCTCTTTCTGTCTCTGTCTGTCTCTCTCTCCCTGTGTCTCTGTCTGTCTGTCTGTTTGTTTGTCTGTCTGTCTCTCTCTCTGTCTCTGTCTTTATCTCTGTGTGTGTCTCTCTGTCTGTCTCTCCTTCTCTGTCTGTCTGTCTGTGTCTCTCTCTCTCTGTCTGCCTGTCTGTCTGTGTGTCTCTCTCTGTCTCTGTCTGTCTGTCTCTGTCTCTGTCTTTCTGTCTGTCTCTGTCTATCTCTCTCTCTATCTCTCTCTCCTTCTGTCTGTCTCTCTTTCGTCCTCCTTGACCTGCTCCACTGGTTGACGCATGATAAAGTCTCTGTGTGTATCGATCGTGTCGATAGAGGTGAAGTATTGAACTGTTCTTGTGTTGCCCTTTTCTTCAGCTAAGTGCGAAAGAACTCAGACATTACTTCCTACTGTTCCTTTTTTTTCAAGTTATTCCCATTCCCAATAAACAACAACAACAACGAAAACCCATAGAACTCTGTATTACTGTATTTTCAATATGTAACCGTTTTAAAAAATCAGTGGGTAATTAATTTGGTTGATTTGATATCGGTGTCGGTCAGTGTGTGTGTGTGTGTGTGTGTGTGTGTGTGTGTGTGTGTGTGTGTGTGTGTGTGTGTGTGAAAATCAAATGTCAAAGTCAAAAGTTTTATTTCAAGATGGTAACTGAATAAGCAACGACTGCTTTAAAAAAAAAAAATTAATTTTTATTTTTTACATCAAGCCATCTGAAAAATAGAAAAAAAGAAGAAAAAAAGAGAAGAAGTGTGTGT
>NC_134883.1:27030983-27068483 GCF_041734735.1 Babylonia areolata | reverse complement strand
ATAATTCACACAACATGTTCATGCAATTTCGGGGGCTATTCGTCTTTCCAATGATTTATGCAGATAAAGAGTCAGCTGAGAGAGAGAGAGAGAGAGAGAGAGAGAGAGAGAGAGAGATGTGCAACAAATGTTGCTGAAACATATACATATAATTGTGATATATGTGTAATTGCAATATCTTTGCATAATCATTTTGAAATACAATATATATATATTGGCTGTGATATATATATATATATATATATATATATATATGTGTGTGTGTGTGTGTGTGTGTGTGTGTGTACATATACATCTTTGTTCTCAATTGAAGCTGCCTTTTAGACGTGCACATTAATTTAAAGAACATCACAGTGAAAGTGTGGGGCTTGGGGGTGGGGGTGGGGGGGGGGGGGGTACTATTATTCTATTTTTATTCAGAATTATTTTTTTCCATGCTTTGTTTCGTTTTTTATTGTTGGTTTGTTTACCTGTTTTCTTTTCAATGAACCTGGAATCCTAACTTTAAAAAAAAATTGCCCTCTTGTTAGCTTAAGAAAAAAAGATTGTAATCAAAACTTGAAGAGGTTGTTCCAACCTCAATTCATTTGCCAGGTCATTATTCCGAATTCAGTTGACAAAATAAGACAGAAAGGAAGATACAGAAAAAAAATAGAAGGAAAGAAAACAAAGTCTGAAAGAAAGAAGGAAATGAATGAAGAAAGAAAAGAAAGAAAGAAAGAAAGAAAGTAAAATACAAAGAAAGAATGAGGACAGAAAAAGACAGCAAAATACAATGAAAGAAAGCAAGAAAAGTAAATCAGATAAATAAATAAATAAATGAATGAATATACAAAACGTTTTTAGAAAGTGCGGGTTCAATCTATAATTTTTTGTCCCTGGTTACGTGAAAGGGAAAACGATAAAAAAAGAAAAAAAAAGAGTATCATCTTCATCTGATATATATCATCATTATTGTCATTATCTGTCTTGATTTCCTTTCTGTCCTTTTTTATTTATTTATTTATTTTAAAAAAAATTTTATTTTGTGCTTTTAAAACAAACTATTAATATAAAGAATATGTCTTTCACAATTTGGTTTGGTAAAGAAAGCGCATTTAGGCGAATACGGTCAACACTCTGGGGGGTCTGGATTGCCATGGTGATTGCTCCGTCCACATCCAAAGATGCACTGTGGTGATTTGTTTGTTCGATTACATCACGCCTCGGTTCACACCCGCTTGCTTAATGATGAATAGAAATCGATACCTGATTTAACAATCATTTACGTGGGGTGGTGGGGGTGGGGTTAGGGGGCGGGGGCGGTCACATTAACTCACAAAAGATGACTAAGGCGATTGCTGCCAAGTAGGGGGTCATTTCAGCTTTTCTCAGTTGGTATTTTATCATTAAAAAAAAAAAGTGGGGGAGTGTTTATTATTGGAAAGAAAGAAATCTGTATAACTATTAACGGAAATGGGCTGGGAGGGCTAGGGTGTGGGTGACGCGTGCGCGCGCGCGCGTGTGTGTGTGTGGCTGTGGCTATGTGTGTGTGTCTGTGTGTCAGTGTGCCTGTGTCTGTAAGTGAGTGAATGTTTCTGATGACTGGCCTATGACAGTCAGTATTGGAGAAGGTAGGAAATGAGATCATGATCACGGAGAAAAAAGTGCAAAACGAGAGAGAGACAGACAGACAAACAGACATGGACGGGTGGAAGGTGGCAACAGATCCAGGGACACCACTTTCCCAGGCTCATATAACGAAGGAATTATTTTAGCTTCATGATGCACGGACTCAGCTGCTGTACTGGTTCAGTTTTAAAGCCAACTCCCAGCCCAGTGACCTGGACCCTCACGGCGGGTTGGGAAAGAAGACTCCAAGCCGTGGAAACGACGTGTTATGGGGAGATCCTAAACATCAGATGCACTGATCATGTGACCAATCAACAATGCGCTGAAACCATCAATGGACCATTTGAAGTGATACTGACATCAGTTCAGAAAAAAAAAATGGGATGGCCTGATAAGATCCAATGGCCTTGCTAAAGTATTCCTTAAAGGAACTATTGATGGAAGGGGGGCGGGAGGGAGGGGGGGGGGAGACAGAGGGTAATACAGCACAAAAACAACGATGGACTGAAAACATTGCACAATGGGCGGGGAAGACCCTTATACAGAGGCCCAAGTTTTGACGCACGGTTTGGTGAACAGTTCTTTGCGGTGCTCCAATAACTCTTCACAGAGTTGTAAGAGAAGAAAACTAAATCCATCTTTCTTGACTCCGTTTGTCAAGTCAGCCAACCAAATGACCAAAGAAGGAAACGAGCGAGATGACCCGATGACCAGCAGACAACCTACCAACGAACAGCTCAGATGACGGACAGGAACTATGTCTTTGTCCCAATGAGTCCATCAGCTAAAGAGAACTCTGTTGAGATCGCACCAACCAACCAGCCAACCTAGCAGGCAATCAACTATTCAACCAGCAAACCAACTGGACAAGCAGCAACTTTACCCAGCAAGTACACCAGTCAGCAACATAACCGACATAAATCAAGTACAGAGTTGTTCGCACGACGACAGACCACCACTCACCACCACCACCACGGGCATAAAGAACAACGAACAAACGGCAATAACAACGCCCAAATTCTTTTATCTTGCTTAGTGCCCAACCAATCGCAAAATAGCAATTTCGTGGTTGATACTCGTGTGTATCGGCTGTATTGTGCGAGTACGGTCATCAGTCATTGTCGGCACCATCATCATCGGTAAGAACATCACAAACTGTTATCTAGAACATAAATTCTAAACACTTACCTTAAACAAAAGTGTTTACGGCGATGTCGTGTCCAGATCAAGCGCAAACATAAATACTCCACAATATTTGAGTGGAACAACAACTATAGCAAAAGAGCTTTGATAAGTTTGGCACATCTAGGTTTTGATGGCCCAAAAATATCAGTAATATTTTCTCCGAGCAACACAGCTCCAATAACTTGTGAAATACGCACTGTACGATGACAGTGTTGAAGAGTTCACGTTCACAAGCATAAGTTACAGTATAGTTCAATGGACAATGATAGTCTATACTGCTTTTCCTGTAGTTGTTGTTGCTGTTGCTGCTGCTGCTGCTACCGTGTCTTGTCGCTTATGAAATGAATATTTGCCATCGTGATCATATCTGGACCTATACAGACGGGCCGAATGCTAGCAGCCCGTTGCTGCTGACACAGGAACGGTTGCGCGGGTCAATGTTTCTTCGGTACGGCTGGACAGGAGTAAGTGCCAGGCTGTGCTCGGGCCTCACCTCACCTGTTTCTCACCTGCAGGAGCAGTGCCATGGCATCAAAGCTTGTCGCGCCGGGATTAATCCCGCAGGTTGGTGCTGTGGGCTCAGATCGCACCCCCGCCCTCCCCTCAGCCCCTCACCAACACTCATCCCCCGAGACAGATTTTGAAATGATCACAGGAAACGAAATAGAATGTATGGAAATGAAATGGAGTAGAAATCGATTCAATGCTTTGAGAAATACAGTAAACGAATATAGTAACAGATCAGTATTTGTTGAACTATATTCTGTATGTAAATAGAACCCCTCTACCAATAATACAGCCCCTGTCGCCAGTATTTTCTCCCCTCCGCTAGACCTTGAGTGGTGGTCTGGACGCTAGTCATTCGGATGAGACGATAAACCGAGGTCCCGTGTGTAGCATGCGCGCAAAGCACGTAAAAGAACCCACGGCAACAAAAGGGTTGTTGTCCCTGGCAAAACTGAAGTATGTAGAAAAACCCACTTGGATAGGAAAACAAGTCGGCCGTACGCTTACAGGCAGAAAAAAAGGTAGAATGAAAACTTGTTTTTAATGCCAAAAAACGAACATATCTCTGCCTATCTAACAAAAACAAAGAACCAACAAACATATTTCTATCAATCAATCAACCAGTCCATCCAGAATGAAAACTTTTTTTAATGCCAAAAAAACAAACATATCTCTGCCTATCTAACAAAAACAAAGAACCAACAAACATATTTCTGTGTCAATCAACCAATCAATCAATATATCAAATAACCAACAGCCAGCCTGTCTATCTGTCTATCTATCTATTTATGGTATTACATCATCTATTTATTTATTTATCTATTCATTTATCTACCTTCTGGGTATAATTTTCATGCACGTTGAATCAGACAGGGGTGGGTTTCATGAGGCGCCGGATCTTTGCAGCGCCGAGTTTGCTTAGAGTTAAGAATGTTCCTAAGTATAATTATGGAATTCACCGTGGAGTTAGGAACATCCCTAACGATAAGCAAATTTAGCGTTGCCAAAGGCCGTCGCCTCATGCAACACTATGATTCCCCAGGTCCTACCGAGCATCACTGATCTGAGAAAGCAACGAGTGCCGCCGGCTGTGTACTAGTGTTAGAAACAGGACAGGGAATGAACGTCTTTGGCGGAACTTCAGTCTAAAGGTACACTAATTACTGCTAGGGAAAAAAAGAAAACACACTCCATGAGGTGAGTTTTAGTGGGTGGTCACGGGACTGGCTAACACCGGTTCTGTCCCATTCTTGTCATCTTTCGTTTTACTTGCAGAGCTCCACGTGCGCGTGGCGCGCGCGAGGCATGGGGCGGGTCGCTCGTCAACCTTGTCTTCACCGCTCTTTGCAGTTATCGCTGCTGCTGCTGCTGCTGCTGCTGCTGCTTCTCAGTGTTGCTACTGCTGTTGCTGCTACTGCTGTTAGTGCTACCGCTACTAGTGCTACTGCTGCTAGTGCTACTGCTGTTGCTGCTGCTACTTGCTGTACTGTCTCGGGGCAGGACAGGAAATAAGGGTTTTCGTGATGGTGAAAGGTTCCATAAATATTTGAACGTGGCTCGTGCAGTTGTTAGCCCTAATATTGCTGTCGTTGTATGATGCCGCGGGAGGCATGGATAGTAGGGCCACGATATACAGCCGTTTTCTGTTGTTCTCAATGCCTCAGTGACTAAGCGCGTTGGGTTACGCTGCTGGTCAGGCATCTGCTTGGCAGATGTGGTGAAGCGTATATGGATTTGTCCAAACGCAGTGATGCCTCCTTGAGCAACTCATACTGATACTGATACTTTCTGTTGTATTGTCGTTGTTGCTTTGCTGTTGTTGTTGTTGTTTTGGTTGGTGATTTTTGTTGTTTGTCAGTGGTGATGCTGGAAGATGATGATGTTATGGATACTTCATAACAGGGAGGGAGGTGGGGGGAGGGGATGGGGGGTGGGGGCAGGGTAACTTGGTGTGTGTGTGTGTGTGTGTGTGTGCGTGCTGGGGCTCGCGTACGTTTATGTGTATTTGTTTGTGCTTTCATCATCTGTAAAACTGCATGTTTGTTGCATATCTGTTATGCATGTGTGTGTGTGTGTGTGTGTGTGTGTGTGTGTGTGTGTGTGTGTGTGTGCATGTTTTACATTTATTTGCTTATTTATCATCATTATTGTCTTTTTATTTTATTTTCATTTACTGTTATTACTATAATTCTTTATTTGTTTATTTATTTATTTGTTTATTTATTATTATTATTTTTAAGAAAAAAATATTCTTTAAAAAAAATTTTTTTCTCAAGGCCTGACTAAACGCGTTGGGTTACGCTGCTGGTCAAGCATCTGCTTGGCAGGTGTGGTGTAACGTATATGGATTTGACCGAACGCAGTGACGCCTCCTTGAACTACTGATACTGATACTGATACTGATATAACAGCGCATACTAGTATCCTCGATCGGAGACCAAGCTCAAAGCGCTTTACCAAACACGCAGATCTGGTTTGGCCCATCAGATGTGGTTGTGGTGGTGGTGGCGGTGCTGCACCATCTCTTAAGCAATAGCTAATTATGGTGCTAAAATGTCTTTATATTGATTTTGAGTTATCCAACTGAAAGATCGGAGAATTTTAGGACCGCGTCGCCTGCTCTTTATATTCACTTCTGTGTGTCTTCAAGTTATTCAGGATCAAAGAGGCTATGCCAGTCTTGAATAAAAGCTCATTTGTGTTTGCACATTCCTTCTGTCATTGCTGCTGTGTGCACTTGTCACTGATGATCGATATAAGTACAAATCCGGCGCTTCCTTTTTTTGAGGACGTGTCTGTTTTTGGTTTTTTTTGGTTTGTTTGTTGTTGTTGTTTTTTTCCAGTGTACCTTTTATTTACCTGTGTGCTAGCTGAATTGTAGCATAAACAGCATTGACTTAAAGTTGTGTACTTTGAGAATGGAGAGAGTTACCGCTGTTTACTATTTTGTTCGTCATTTGTTCTCCTGGTCTCATTGTTTGTTATATTTACTTTACAAAGTGCTTCGTACATAATGTTTCGCATAGCCTAGTTAATCATCTCAGTGCTTTTAGCACTCTCTAAACACTGCACAACACTGGAACGTCTCAGACATGAGAAAACAAAATAAGCAAAGGTTGTTTTGTTTTTAGTTTTTGTTTTTTTAGAAAACTTCTGTTCATGTTCGAAGTCTTTCCCAGGATCATAGACCAGACCACGTGAAAGCGCTTCAATATTTGTTCACCGTATGCATTCCATTCAGTTCTTGTCCTTTGAAGCCACGCCATAGCCGCGTTGAAAAAGCACTTGCCTTCTAATCCAAGGGTTCCTAGGTTCCATTCCCGGCTGAGTCTGGCGGGTTAAGGTAATTCATATCGGTGTTCGCTGGGTTATGGAAATACGAACACGTCCAGCATGCACACCCCCGAAAACAGGATATAGCTGCCTAAATGGCGGGGTTTATTGGCCATATATGTAAAGGAGTGACCCTGCGAGTTGCAGAAAAGGAAGCCCAGTCGACACTGAAGACAAGTGTGGAATATAGAAATGTTACGATAACTCCAGATCAAGGAAAGCACGGCATGGTGATCACTAGAGTCTTTTCTGAGTCCTTTCTAGACCCGAGTGTATTATTGCCTTTGCTCTGTCTGTCTCAGTGTCTCAGTATCTCAGTATCTATCTGCATATCTATTTATCAGTCTACCTGTCTATCGATCTGTTTGTCTGTCAATATATCTCTGTCTGTTTATAATGAACATGCAGTATGAACCCATCCCCCCCCTCTCTCTCTCTCTCAACGCAGATTAGATGCGGAGTCTTGCCAATAAATAATAATATTAACAGATATGGAAATGATACTGTGCAGTCGAACTGTCCACATTGTAACACTTGTATAGAAGATGAAAGACACTTCTTGTTTGCTTGTCCACTATATTCGGAGCTGAGAAATAGATTCTTTGACAGTGGAATCAATGTTCCATTGGAAAGATTATTGGATGGTGAATGCAAACAGTTGTCCATATTAGTATCAAGGTTTATTTTTCATTCCATGAGACAGAGGCAGGCATTTCTAGAAACTAACGTGACAAAGAAAGCAATGCAACTTGTAGCAAGCAGAACAGTTTACTATGGGTCATGACATTTAATACTATCATTTGTTGATGTTCTTGTGTAACACTGTATTTTTCCTTTTATGGAACTCCTTTATTTATCTATTTAGTTATTTCAACATCCGATGTAGGGTATATATCTTTCGCGCCTGTTGCTTGTTTCCGAACAACGCTACCTCACTTCACCTCGAAGATTCCAAATAAACACCACCACATAATCGTCTTATTCAAATATCTATCAATAGAATTCAACACACGGAGGATGGATTTCAGACAGACAGACGGACGGAGAGAGAGAGAGAGAGAGAGAGAGAGAGAGAGAGAGAGCAAATCGATTTCAGTATCCGGCCGATGATCAATGTGTTTGCTCCATCGTGATGATGTTTGGAGAGGCGCTGTTTACTTTGATCGCCTCTTGAATTATTCGTGGAACAATCCAACAAAGGCCTGTTGTGTTTCAGTTCATTCCACTTCGTTCAGTTTTTCTACCCAAACTCCAGTATAGCTGCTGCGGAACTCAAACTCAGTCGGGAACTGAGCCTAATTATATGCAAAGTTATTCTTCGAGTTATTGTGAGTGGGCGGGTGCATGGCCTAACTTGAATTTATCTTAACCTGTGCTGCGCCGGAGTAATTGTGAGTGGGTACAACAACTGATAACAACAAACTTTGGAAACAAAGTGTGCTGCTGGCAAATCTGTGCATTGGCCTATCTCTTGTAGGCTTATAATTATGCGTATCGTTGCATATTTTACGATTCGCCAAAAATTACCACACGCCATACTTTGTGGAATCATGAGAATTCATGCAGTTAATCACCCGGATTCGCTTACGGCACATGTGTTACGTACGCCATGTTTATCGTTGATCATGTTTAAGTAAATGGTAATCTGTGGAAAGTATCCTTCATAACTGCTAGTCTGCGTGTGTTGTGGGTTTATATATATATATATATATATATATATATATATATATATATATATATATATAGGTGTGTGTGTGTGTGTGTGTGTGTGTGTGTTTCCTGTTGCTGGTTTTACACGAGTGTCTTTGTTTTCCTCATCACCTTTTCCCAAGTAAAGGCATGCAGAACTGCGACTGTTTCTCTTTGGTGTCTTTTTAAATATAATTAGTTTTTACCTATTGCCAGATGGGAGTCTGTCTACACATTACTACACACACCCACGCGCGCGCGTGCACACACACACACTCTCTCTCTCACACACATACGCACACGCACACACACTTACGCGTGCAAACACATAGATACATACATACATACAGACAGACAGACAGACAGACACGCGCGCGCGTATGTATGCACTCACAAGCATTCATTCAGACACGCGCATACCCACCCACCCACCCACGGCCCCCCACGCCCCACCCCCTCCACACACACACACACACACACACACACACACGCACACACACATACAGACAGACAGACCGACAGACAAGCGCGCGCGTATGTATGCACTCACAATCATTCATTCTCTCTCTCTCTCTCTCTCTCTCTCTCTCTCTCTCTCTCTCTCTCTCTCTCTCTCACACACACACACACACACACAAACCCACCAAGCCACTCTCACATACATATATACACTGACATAAAAACGCGCGTGCACTCACACACACACACACGTACACACACATACACACACACACGCACGCACGCACACGCACACACGCAGCCCACATACACACACACACACACACACAAACCCACCAACCACCCACACATACATATATACACTGACATAAAAACGCGCGTGCACACACACACACACACACACACACACACACACACACACACACACACACACACACACACACACACACACACACACAATGCCCGAAGGTACAATTAGCAAGCACACGAGCGGGACGAAAAAAGTGTTTATAGATTGCTCTAAATAAATATCCCGAAAGGTCATTAATGCATAATTGAATATTAACGGTCCATTACCAAAGGGTTTCTCTTGTTTGAGATTGAAGTATGAGATAGGACCTCGAAAAAAAAAAAATCGCCCCCCCCCAAAAAAAAAACACACTAAAAAACTGAACAAAAAACAAACAAAAAAACAAAACAAAAAAAACCCAACCCCAGTCCACATGCGAAGGACGAATCTGAATTTTCAATTTGTAGATTTCCTGGATAAATACCCAGAAAGGTCATCGATGAACTGGGAGATAAGCGAACTATATTAGCGTTCAATCCATCACTCCTCAGCTGAATTTTTCTGGCGTGCTTGAGATCGATTATTTGTTATCACTAGTTCTTTTTAGCCAGTGTGCTCAGACATGTGAAATGGTAGTCACGTCTAACCGAAGAACATAATACACACACCGAGTAGGTTTTATACGTGTTTTTACCTACTTGTATACATGTATAAATTATAGGGTCTTTGGTTCTTTTTAGTGTACTCAGACCTGAGAAATGGTAGTCTTACCGAAGAACCTATACATATACATCGAGTAGGTTATATGCCTGTATATACCTACATACACGTCTGTGTGAATTGTAGGCTCTTAGTTCGGTTTGACATGGACAAAACAATGAGCGGCACATGACCACAGGTCTAGATTGTAGAGAAAAATGGACTCTTAATTAATGGGTTGGGTGACAGGCACTTTAAAATTTGCCGGTTGATCAGTCGCAGTTATATATATATATATATATATATACAGAGAGAGAGAGAGAGAGAGATAATGTTTCTTTTTTAAAATTTTTTGCTGCCCCATCATCTGCACCATTTCAGTGGCATTACTCCCACGCCGCTCATTTAGATCCCCCCCATACACTGACGGCCACACCAGTGTTCGTCCGTCACAGTTCAGCGTCGGCAGTCCGATGACTAGGTTGCCAGGAGGAATATTGGTAGAAAAGTCATCAACTACATCTTTTGGAATTAACTGCCTTATGCTTGGACAATAAATGAGTAGATGGCTCACAGTTATTTGCTTACCGCACATACATTTTATATTTTTAGACAATTTTGTACGAAAGGCATTTAAACGAATTCTATAATGCATTAGACTTGTAATTTGTCTTGAATGTGCTGTTGGTGTCAAATTTAAAAAATATCTATAGGATTGGCCGCATTCTTTGTGTTTACACAATATTTGTAATATTGATTATTGTCAGTTGAAACTATAAGCAAGTTGCCATCCCTCGATATCCATCCCCCAGACTGCCCGATCGACAAAGTGTTTCATTCTGAAATCGTTGACCAATCAAATTCGTTCTTACTGAAGAACTCCGAATAAGAAAAGAAAATGGCGGGGAGGAACGTGCAATCAAACTAAAGACGAGTGGTTTCTTTTATAATTTACATAAGGTTCCCCTTTCTGTTATATTCATCTTGTCGACATCATGGATGAATGGCCACCAGAACTCACATTCCTTCAGGTAAATACCTTATCGGTCAGAGAGTGGAACTACCCTTAACATTATCATCTGTCAGTAATGTTTTCGTTTTTACAATATATCTCATGAATTGACGAACTCTCCCTTAAAAACATTTTAAAATGGACCCTGTCATTATTTGATACTTAAAGAGTCAGACTAAAGGCTAGGTAATAGGTAACAGCCCCATTGTTGTTCATGAACGCTAGTTAGAAGTTCTACAGCAGCGCACGAGAAACGTATAGTATCTGTCCAGTCTAGTTCTGCCTGTCTGTCCGTCTCTCTTCATCTTCATCCGTCGAGTAACGTCTAGTATCTGTCCAGTCTAGTTCTGCCTGCCTGTCCGTCTCTCTGTCTCTGTCAATCTGTCCCCCTACCTCCATCCCCCGCCCCATCTCTTTCTCTCCACAGCTCTGCTACCAGAAAAATTCCTAACCTGACAGTAGATGATCCAGACTACCTTCCCAACTATGTGGCACATACAACATTGCAGTAATTTTTAACAGTTGTCGAAAGCAGCAAGGTGTTAGCTATTCCATTCAGCAAAGCAGACCAATGATTATTTAAGAACTCGTTCTTTGTAAAAGCATTAGCAGAATGGAACAGGCAGGAAAAAGAAATTATAATCAGTGCAGGGACTACCTCAGCATTTCAGGAGGCCATGAAGTTCCGTGCCAGTTGCTGTGACCCACCACTATCTTTTTTAAAGGAGCATACACTGTCTCATGTCTGTTGCAACAAAGACCAGACTGGCATCTTGATTCCGGTCCCTTTCTCTCCCTCAGTCCCTGTCTATCCCAATCTTGGTGTGCTATGTCAAGAGCTACACATATATAATCAAATAATGTACATATACACAATATTTTGCACAACAGTACAAGTATGCAACCCTCTCTCTCTGTCTGGCAGTCTAAGTCGTTTTAACTTTACACATGCTTTGACATGTTTTACAAGTTCTTTTATGTATTTTTTCATATCACTATGGTGTTCCCCTGAGTTTCTTGACTTCCAGAGTTATGCCTCACCCTTGCACCACACATTGCAGCTTGCACCTGTCCTTGCACAACATCTCAATTTCTTTCTGTGAAACCCTTCAGTTAGTACTCAGGTCTCAGAGCTTAGTAAGATAATTATTGTAAAGTGTCAAGACAAATGACATAATTTAGATTGAAAAATTACTGCAGTTACAAACTTACATTTTTAGATCATCTTCTTACAGTAACTACAATCATATTCATAATATCAAATATGAGTTAAAATACATAATAATGGATGTAAAGTGTAGAATATCATGAAAATCAGAATTTTCTTTTCCCCCCCCTATGTTTATCTTGAAGAATGTGCAGAGATTTAAAGCATACATGTAGACAGGTACCTACATTTCATTTGATTTTCATGCATACTTATGAACCAGTTGAAAACAGAATGTTATACAATTTTTTTAACAACTGTTTTTTATGTTTGCTGTGTTCACTAAAGGAGCTGGAGGAGCTGATGAAGTGTCCGATCTGCTTTGATCTGATGCAGGCCCCAGTGATACTGCCCAGCTGTGAACACAACTGTAAGACTAAGACTGTGACCTGCTTGCATTCCTGATGCAAACTAGACTAGAGTACTATTATTACTGTACTCGTGTTCAGTGATGGTGAATTAGATTATGATATGCTTGCATTTCTATTGAACAGGGCAAGAGTGCTATTACTATTTCATTATTTGATTTGATATATATGGATTCTTATAATGTTATATAGCACCTATCCTCAGACAGAGACCAAGCTCTAATTGCTTTACAAACTAGGGGTAGTTTGCACAACAGGCTGTCTACCTGGGTAGAGCCGACTGACTGCTTCCATTGGGTGCTCATCATTCGTTTCCTGTCATTCAATCAGTTTTCAGGCATGCACACATACATACTCTGACAGACTTGTAACATTTTACGTGTATGACCATTTTGATTTTGTTTTGGCTTTTTTACCCCGCCATTAAGGCAGCCATACTTTGTTTCAGGGGGTGTGCATGCTGGGTATGTTCTTGTTTCCATAACCCACTGGACGCTGACATTGATTGCAGGATCTTTAATATGTGTATTGATTGTCTGTGTGCATATTATTTACACATACATGCGCAGAAGATACTATGTCCTGGAAAACCAAACGCTAAGACATTGGCTGAAACGGACTTTGGTTGCATGTGTGATCATGCTGGCTTTGTTCCGTTTTAACTGGTCATTTAGGTAGGATCATTTTGTCACCAAAGTTTGTCACACACAATGTACGAGCTAACAAGTAAATGGATAGGACAGTGGGTTTTGACCCCCCCCCCCCCCCTTGACATATCGCTGTTGAAAAATGTGAGGGAATTTGTTTCCTCAGGATAATAGTGATGAACAATCCCAGCCTTTTTATTTTATTGGTCAGTGCCCAATATCTGACACAGATGTACACTCCTGCTCAGTGTATATTTGAATGTCACTGTGATTTTGGACTAGAGGAGTGGGATTTCGGGTTCAGGGTAACAGTACTGACAACTGTTAATCCATTGTTTTTCAAGATAAATTTGAATAGCTGTTTTTTCTCCTTTTTTGCCCATGATATGGTTGGCACTTGTAGCACTAGGTACTTAGGTAGTATATGTTTCATTATGTGTGTTTAATTGTTATCACAAAGTGTAACAGACTGTATTACTTATTATTAGAGCTTGTATATGATATAATTATGAATAACTTTTTTTATGTATGATTTTGATCAAGGAATAATTTCTTTTGATTCATCATGTTAAATGTTATCACGTCTATTCACTGCTGGTTACTGGTTGATTCATTCAAAATGAAATCATTCATTGGGTTTTGAGATACAGACTGTATTACTTATTATTAGAGCTTGTATATGATATGATTACAAATCACTTTTTTATGTATGATTTTGATCAAGGAATAATTTCTTTTGATTCATTATGTTAATTGTTATCATGTCTATTCACTGCTGGTTACTGGTTGATTCATTCAAAATGAAATCATTGATTGGGTTTTGAGATAAGGCCAACTAGTAGTGAGACTCAAACACTGGGAGTGAGAAAGTCAATCTCTGCTACAGTGTTGGAGCATTAAAATTAAATTTGTTTTCTGTTTCAAAATTTTGTCTTTGCTTTTGTCAAGAGCTCCTTGTTCATCTTTATGACTTCCTGTTGCCATAGTTTATACACATGTGTGTAACAACATAATGAGGTTTGTTTGTACTGTTGCAGATTGTTCCTTGTGCATTCGAAGATACTTCAGTCAAAGAGAACAGTGTCCTATGTGTGGCAGTGTAAGTGTGTATGTTTGTGAGTGAGTGTGTGTGTGTGTGTGTGTGTGTGTGTGTGTGTGTGTGTGTGTGTGCATACTGTCTATGAATCATTGAAATTGCTTCCTGGCATGAGTGCGTACTTTGGTGTGGGCATATTTATGTTTAAGAGTCATTTGCTTCAGCAAACATTGGGCATCTTCTACCAGAAACAAGCCTGAGGAAGCATCTCTGTGAAGTGAAGACCATCATGAGTGGCTGACATATTACCTGTCACCAGTGACAGCCTACATTGAACCTGCAGGCACTGAAATCTCAGCCTTGATTCACTGCTGAAATCTCAGCCTTGATTCACTGCAGCCAGTGAGCTGAAAAATCAGAACTGGCTGGCCAGCCTGAAACGTCCCAAAGGGATGAAATGGCCATCGCTTTTTTTTTTCTTTTTTTTCTTTTTTTAAAGCAGTCAAACACTGGATCTCTCTTGTGAAGGCCCCTGAGGGATGTTGGGCACCCTTGGGAGTTTTGCAAGCTGCATACATATTATTATTTTGCCCTTTTCAGTTGAGACGTTTCTGTGATGAATGATGGAATGACAACATTTCACAGTCTGTACCACTTCAATTTTACACTTCATGGTTTAACTTTAAGCTGGATGACAGTGAGAAGATTCTAGCTACAGATTAGACAGCAGGGCAGGACATTCCCATATCTTTTTGTTGTTATTGTTGTTGTTTTTCTGCAGACAAGTTTATATTTCAGTAAAAATGTACTTGTCCCACAAACTTTCTTTTCTACTTGCCCTCCCTAAGTAAAGAGATGGTTGATAAATGTGATTACGAGAAGTGCAATGACAAATCAGGCTGACATATTTCATTATATAAGGTTTCATATTCTTATTATTCCCTGGTGTGGTGGGGGTGTTAGAGTGGAAAGAGGATGAGGGAAGTTTGATTGATTGCCCCATAAACAAGTGGGAAGAGCATTTTCACTTGTTCACCCGGTTTTGCTGTCAGTCACAGACAAATGAATGGGTGGTTATTTTTAGCACTGGGTAGTTCCTGATTATTTCTATAGCAAACTTTAGGGGAGATTTTTTTTTTTTTCATGTCACTATGATGCTCACAAAAGTCTTTGTATTTTTGCAGCCTGCCTCCAGTAACCAGCTGAGAGGTAATGGAGTCATGGAGAAGACCATTGACCAGTTCAAGAAGATCAGGTAAACACCAACACTGATCTTTGATATTCTTGGAAACTTGAGGCTGGGTAATTTCAGCATCTTCAGTCTTTCTATTCCTTCTCCAGATCCCTCAAACTGTTGGTCAGATTTGTAAGTCTCCTTTCCCAGTTTGGGAAACCATACCACATTCCCATACATATAATGAGCTAATTAAAACAAATATTCTAATAGAGTTTTGAAAAGTGGTACCATTCCGATACGTACAATGATATGAAAACAAATATTCTAATAAGTGTTTTGACAAGTGGTACCATTGTTTCTTTATATCTGAAAAGGATGTAATGTGTATCTTTTGACTGGAACTGGATGTAATGTATATCTTTATTTTGGAGCTGGCTGTAATATGCTATCATCTCAGATATATTTGATTTGCCTTTTTGATGTGTATGTTAAAAGCCAAAAGTGTTGAGTGTATGAAAAAAAAAAGACATAAAAGGGTACCAGTAACAATGACAGGGAGGGCTAGAGCACTGATTTCTTGCATATGAAGTATACTGTGCAGGTAAAACACGTGGATCTGCATCATTTAACTTGGTTATGGTCAGAACATTGGCATGGTGCTTCATTACTCAGCTTACTGACCGAAAGAATAAGATGACACCAACGGTTGGTCATCTTCAGCCATCACCAGTTCAAGTGTGTAAGCAGTAGATGTGGTTCAAGAGGAGTTAGGTTTTTTTTTTAACTGGTTATTTATCTGCATAGGCTGTCTTGCTGTTTACTTATATAATCTTAAACATTGAAGTAGATGTTGCATGTGTTGTTTTTGTGTGGTCTACCAGCATGTTTTCTTGGTTTCCACAATAGAAACAACATTGTGAGTAAGCAGCAGATCGTTTTCGATCTTGCTCTGTCAGATTTTCAGTCCTGCTAAAATATTTAACCACTGTGCTCTGTATGCAGAGTTTTCTTTTGACTAAATTTTGTTTACGTCACTTGTTTGTGATTCATGTTCATGAAAAATGCTGTTTCTGTTGCAGGTCCCCTCTTCACTCACTGTGTGTCAATAAACTGCTGCAGACCACAACCGTGCCTCAGTCTGGTAGTGATGCAGGCAGGCAGACTTTTTCAGAGAACAGGAGCACACCTCGCTTAAGGAAATCTTCTCGCATTTGTGATAACAAGGTTATAAAAAAAAATAAAAAAAAAGAGTGACAAATGTTTAGATTTCCAACTTATGAAGCTATTTGGGTCTACACATATGTTTTATCTTCTTTATATATATATATATATATTTAAGTGATTGGCAGAAATGTTTACAGTCTGGATTAAGTTCATAATTTTGTAAAAATTTTAAGTCATTTGTTTCTTTTATGTAGTCATACAAATAGCTTTTTTGAGACGTTTATTTCATTTTGTTGTGTTCAGTGAGTCTCATTGCCATTTGTGAGGGGACATGAACAGTGATCAGCTGTGAACTAATAGGAGACTGATGACATGTTAATCTGAATCAGTTCTTGTATTTCAAGACTTGTGAGAATCACTGTCATGTCATTGAACAATAATTACAAATCTTCAAACAAAATGGTAAGCAGTACCCCTGAGGTTTTGTTTTTGTTTCTGTTACATGTTCAGGACACGAGAAATGGGTCCACAACGCCGTCAAACTCAGCAAAGAGACCAGCATCTCAGTCAGGCAGTGATTCGGAGGACTCGGATGTGCAGTTCATCTCTGAGGAGGAAAACTGCTCACCCGGCAGCAGCAGCAGTAAAGTTTCCAGCTCTGCCTCCCAGATGCAGCAGTCTGTCCTTTCCCCGTCACTCTGCCTGAAGCCGATGGAGAGCTTGAAACCTAGAAATGTTCAGAGCAGACTGTTCGTGCCAAGCAGTGGCAGTGAAACGGCTGCCAAAGAAAACGCGAGAGCAAAAACAGATACCAGGACTGTAGGTTTAACGTACGCCTCTCCGAAGGCTGCCTCTCCCCTGGCCTTGTCTCATGGACAGAACTCAGACTCTGCTACTACTGGGACTTCGTCATCCCCGCAAATGCTGTCTCCTTTGAAGATGTTTTGTGCAAAGAGTGGGCAAAGCTCTCCCCAAAGTGGTGTGCCAGACGTAGGGAAAGGTGGGCATGCACAGAAAGTTCTTTCACAGAATCTGTTTTTGTTTTCGTTTTGTTCTTAATGTATTTCAGAATTGAAAGCCAGGCAGGTTTTTTTTAAGAGTAAAGTTTAAAAAAAGAAGAAAAAACAAATCCATGCCAATAAACATACAGAGATTGACCATACACTATTGCAACAGTTTTATTGTTGTGAAGCACTGCCAGTTGTGAGAGTCATGAGGTTGTTAGACTTTGAAAGTTTGATGCACGTCTTTTTGTATTTGTTTATTCTCTGAATAAAGATCTGCTCTCATACATTTTTATTCAAAAAAGAAAAAGAAAATGGACATGTGTGTTTTACAATGACAGATAACGGGTTATGTTTCAAGAGTAAGTGTTTTGTTATTCACTCATTTATAAGTATGCTGATTTAAACCTCATTTAATTATTGGGTATATGTTGTGGGTTACCTGTGATAGTGTTTGATTATTATTTATTCATTCCTTTTATTTGAATAAAGAATTGCTTGCATTCTTTTCTTTTATATATATATATATATATATATATTTAAAAAAAATAATAAAGTGGACACGTTTTTCATTGAGAGATAAGGGGTTTTGTTTTGAAAGTGTTTGATTATTCATTCACTCATCTTAAGTATGCTGATCTAAACCTCATTCATTGAGAATATATTGTGGTATAAGTGTGCTGTATATCATGGGATACATGTGTTATTTATGGTGGGATACCTGTATTATGTATTGTGGGATACATGCATGTGTTCTATATTGTGGGATACCTGTGTTTTGTATTGTGGGATACCTGTGTGATATATTGTGGGATACCTGTTGATGTATCGTGGGATACCTGTTATAATTTAAATATCATGGGATACCTGTGTGGTATATTGTTGGATACCTGTGTTACATATCAAGGGATACCTGTGTGATGTATCGTGGGATACCTGTATGATATATCATGGGATACCTATGTGGTATATCATTGGATACTTGTGTTACATATCAAGGGATACTTTTATGATGTATCGTGGGAGACCTGTGTGATATATCGAGGGATACCTGTGTGCATGACCAGTGCCTTGCCCAGTGTGCGGAGTGCAGGTGGTGGCCAAGTCTGTCAACCGTCACCTGGATCTGTGTCTGGGACGACAGGAGAAACCGGAATCTGTGTATGTGTCCTCTTTGGCCTTGAGTTGCACGTCAAATGAAATATAAAATGTGGTGGTGTTAGAGGGGGCTGAATTATTTAAAGAAACAACCATCATGCATACTTTTCTTGTAATGAATTAAAATTACTTGATTGATCAGTGTGTGTTCATTTTTGAGACTTTTTTTTTTTTTTTTTAATCTTTGTTACAGTTGCTCAGCTTGGTCCTGTCCCTTTTAATGAGTACTTGTTGGAATTAAAAATTGTTCATGAATTATATAGAGTTTAACTGTTTTCTGTTGAAAAAAAAATGATAACAACAATCTTTAATTGTCTGGAAATATATGAGTGTCAGTGCACTTTATTGTGCCTCTCCCAACCACCACCTTCACACACACACATAGGCATTCAGGTACACATACACTCCGAAACAACAAGATGCAGAAACGCTTACACTCACACATATACCTTTCCATATACACACACTCCCAGATGCACCCTCATACACCCTCGCACTTAAATGTATGCCTACTCCCTGTCTTTCCCTCACCTAGTAGTTCTGACACTAGTGCAGGGGTGCAAGTGGTTCCGTCTCATACGGATTTCCGTCTTGATGAAATTTCGATTTTTTTTAATTTTTTTTTTTTTGTCCCTATGCTTTTGGTCCGGGAAAGTTTTGGTCGGAACTTGAATACTGAACTATTCACCCGAAGACGGAACTCGACTGGTTGACCAGTGCTTAGCTAAACTGAAGCCAGCGCCAGCTGTGTCTGGCCGCGCGCGCTGTGTACGACTCCCATTTTTGCCGCTGGAATCCGGATGGGACTGTTCGTTGGAAAGCGAGAACAGAGAGAATGTGTGTCTGTGTGTGTGTGTGTGAGAGAGAGAGAGAGAGAGAGAGAGGCACACACACACACACACACTGTTACTTAGCCCTGAAACTCTGTATTTTACCGAGAGAAAAAAATCGCCTAGGACGGAAAATCATAGAAGCAGTCCGTCCCCGGGACGGACAAAAAATGAAAGGGGGAGGAGAGACATTACTGTTTCACCCCCAATTTCGTTCGAGTAAAGTAAACACAGAGTGGTATATCCCACAACCAAAGGAGGCATCACTTTTTTAATGAAACGTCAGTAGAGGTGGCTGGCCAACGTGACTCTAAGCATGTGTTTTCAGCGTGCTTACCGCGTGATCGTCAGCTTCTCGAATCTGATTTGCTGTTTTTCTATTTTCTGAAATGCAAGGGCCAGCAGTTTGGCTTCACTTCCCGCGCTAGCCTAAGCTCTGTCTTTGCGAAGGGGAAGGATCTTTGCTTTAATCTTCGGGTAGCGGGAAGCAAAACTGCAAGTTTTTCACATGCCAGAATGCCGTTTTTGGAAGTTTCTGACGAGAGAAAAGCTCGAGAAATCGACAAAGATTGTAAGAACAAGTGGAAAAATGAATGGCTCAACCATGAAGACAAACTGAAACGGAAATTCTCGATGTGGTGCGCGAAAATTGACGCAAGTGGTTTGGCTATTTGCAAATGCTGTAACAACACAAAACTGAACTATGGAAAAAACGGAAAGAGATCGTTGGTGAAACACAGTGAGGATCCAGACCATCTTCAACAGCTCGCTTCCTACTCGCACACCTCCACAATGCCTTGTGCAAAACCTCTGTTTGCTGGCCCTAGTTTGACGGATAAAGTCATGGACCTTAAGATCAGAATTTGTTTGTTTCTCTCTGAACACTGCCTTCCATTCAGTCTCTCTAAAGACCTAGTGGACTTAATAAAGACTTCAGCTAAAGACACAAAGGCTGTAGAAAGCCTTCACATGTCCCGACTAACAGCAGCATATTACCTGACACACGGCATTGCACGTGCTTAGTCCATTAAAAGCATTACCTAAAATCCATAAATTTTCCTTGCCAAAAATATAAATATTTTCTTCTTGAAAGGCACTCTGAGAGGCCCTGAGAGAGCAGGAAAATGCACGAAATGCGTTGGCGGCCGGGGCTCCGCCCCGGACCCCGCTGGGGGAGCTTACGGCACTCCCCCAGACCCCCTAGACCGGACTTCAGTCTTGCCACTTTTTTCCACTTGCACCCCTGCTAGTGGAATGTTATACCTATCTACATGTATAAAAATACACTCAATATTGTATTCTATTTTTTTTCCCCATCCAGAAAGAAAAGGAAGCTACTTCCCAAGCTGGTGTACAACTTGCTGTCTGACAAGGACCTTCGCAAGCGTCTGAAGGATCTGGGTCTGACAGCCAAAGGAGACAGACAGGTGAGGCTGTTAGTGTTATGGGGCTGTCAGTAGGAAAAGTTCTCTTCCCTTGTCACTCTTAACACAGTTTTCTTCTGAGATCTGAGTCTGACAGCCAAAGGAGATAGATAGGTGAGGCTGTTACGGTGCTGTCGGTGTGAAAGGTTCTCTCCCCTTGTCACTCTTAACACAGTTTTCTTCTGAGATCTGAGTCTGACAGCCAAAGGAGATAGATAGGTGAGGCTGTTACGGTGCTGTCGGTGTGAAAGGTTCTCTTCCCTTGTCACTCTTCACACAGTTTTCTTTTTACTTCTGGAATTCTTCTGTCTGAGACTGCATGGCATTTGGGGAAAAAAGTTTTAAACTTCTCATTCTTACTCTTTGTCTCAGTTTTGCTGTCTGAATCAGTGAATGTCACTCTGACTATTCTTTGCATTTTTTGTTGTTTTTCATAAACCTTGTCAAACTGTTTGGGTTTTTTTCTCCTGGTGTGACTACAGTGCATTATTAATTTGGTAAGAAAAAATATGCTGACATTTGAAAAAGAAAGGTTTTCACATGCTTTTACTAGATCAGTTGGCTATTTGGAATTAGATATAACCAGTTTGGTGTCATATACTGTACCATGTCAAACTGATGCAAACTAGGCCTATGGGTTTGAACCTGATCAGTTTGATATTATGTTAGTCAGTTTGATGTTATGTTAGAATTAGATCAGTTGGTTATTATGTGAGATATAACTGAATCAGTTTTTTTTTTTAATCAATATTAGAACTAGATCAGTTGGCTGTTGTGTTAAGTTTTGTTCAAATCAAACATATATTGCTTTGTCAGGTCTCCACACTCAGCTCTTTCAGGTCTGGCCTTTAAACCCACCTCTTTCCCATGAGATAGCCACCCTCCCCTGCCTCTTCCTTGTTTTCTTTCTTTTTTTTTCTTTTTTTTCAAGTTTAGAGTTATGCATGCGTGTGACTGACAGGTGTGAAATCACTTTGATTTGTATCTGCACAAGATTTAGTGCCATTTAATAATATTAATTATTATTATTATATTCATGATCTGAAATCTTGTTTCCAGGTTTTGATCAAGAGGCACCACGAGTTCACCCTATACCACAATGCAGACTGTGACTCCATAGCCCCCCGAGAAAGTAAGCACGATTTTTCATGTCTTTCTCATGTCAGATTCATGTAAAGAAGTTTCTGTAGTTTTTTTTTTTAAACTGGAGGCTTTTAGCCTGATCCATATTCCTTGGGGAAATACCAGTGATGATAAGTAATATCCTATTTTGTGTTGATTCTCAGTCTGTTTTAAAAAGTTTACTCCTTTTTCAGAATAATCAAAGAGAAGATTTATTGTTTGAAATTAGGTGTTTATTGCACTCCCTATTTGTGAAGGGTGCAAATGTTGATTTTTGTTGGATACCATCCCATACTGGATTCCTTTATAACGACCAAGCAGACAGGGTAGCAAAAAGGGGAGCAAAGAATCATACAGATTGTATAAAAGTATATTGCCCATTGTCATACAAGGAAATAAGCAATATACTAGAAAGAGACTTTCATAGGTGCTTGAATTCAAGTCTAAAATCTCGTCAGTTGACTCTCTCAGACTTTGGTCTGATTTGCAGTTTTATCTTTTTTTTACATATTATCTTTCCAGTTAATGGTTTGATGAAGGGATTTGAAGACACCCAGGTTTATTTTGTTTTACATATTATCTTTCTCATTAATGAGTTATTGAAGGAGTTTGAAGACACCCAGTTATTTATTTCTACATATTATCTTTCCAGTCAATGAGTTGGTGTAGGAATTTGAAGAAACCCGGTTTTATTATTTTTTTTTTTACATATTATCTTTTTTTTTTCTTTTACATATGATCTTTTCAGTTAATGAGTTGGTGAAGGAATTTGAAGACACCCAGTTTAATTTTTTTTTTTTACATATTATCTTTCCAGTCAATGAGTTGGTGTAGGAATTTGAAGAAACCCAGTTTTATTATTTTTTTTTTTACATATTATCTTTCCAGTTAATGATTTGTTGAAGGAATTTGAAGACACCCAGTTTTATTTCTTGTACATATTATCTTTCCAGTTGAATTGGTGAAGGAATTTGAAGACACCCAGTTTTATTTATTTCTACATATTATCTTTCCAGTTAATGAGTTGGTGAAGTAATTTGAAGACACCCAGTTTTGTTTTTTGTTGTGTTTTTTTTATTACATATTTCCAGTTAATGAGTTGGTGAAGGAATTTGAAGACACCCTGTTTTATTTTCCAGTTAATGAGTTGGTGAAGGAATTTGAAGATGCCCAGAAGGTGCAGGTGAAGCTGTCTGCCAAGACCCCAGCCAGCAGTCAGTCGGTAAGTTTTTTTCATAATGCTCAAGATTCATGTATTGTGATGATCATGGTGATCCTTGTACTCGTTTGATTTCAGATCACAGTCTGGAAAAATTTCATATTTGGTTCAATTGCGCTTGTGTTGTGTGTGTGAAAATCTGTTTGATAATTATACATGCATGTAGAGCATGTTTCCATTCCTGTTCTGTTAATCTGTTTCTGTCTGCCTGTCTGTCTTGCTTACATACACATGCATGCACGCACAAAAATCTTGCATGCGCAAGTGTTGTCTGGGTGCAAAATGATACTTTAATTACACATACTTAACCGTGACCCAACTAGTGCAGACTCCGGCAGGGGTCTGACATTCCTGCCTGTGCAAACTACTATCCGCCTATGCGGAGAAAACGAAACTACGACCGATAACCTCCCGGAAGTAGGTAATCTCCCCTTTGTCCCGCTGGCTAGTGCCCTCTTTTTCCGGCAGCCATTATGACTCCTGTTCCTGTGCTCTCCATACGGCTAAGTTTTTTTTCGTATTTTCTGTCTGTCTCTCGATTCTCTGGCGTTCTTGTTTTTTGTCAAATTTTGTCTCGAACCAGGTCACATAATTATATGGTTTGTTTGGGGTATCGGGCTAAAAGTAAAAAATGATACATAAAACTGAAAGTCAGATAATTTTCTTCTCACATTGTTTGTGGGTTGCAGCTCACAGGTTCTGTCCTATATATGAGTGTGCTTTTTTGTGGAAGACCATTTTTACCTCCCCATTCAGGCAGACATACTTGGTTTTAATGGTTCATTGTGAGATCAATATCTGCTGCAGCCCACTTTATCTCTATCACTCTAATCATGCCTTGATTGTTATGGTATTTTGGTCAGTACAGGTAGTACACTGCCTGCTTGTTCATACCATTTAAAACGCATTTCATAAACACCTTAACCTGTGCAGCAGCTTCAAACATGTTTTGCCTTGTAGAGCATGATCATGATGGAATGGATACTGGTAAAGTGTGTATCCTTGGTTAGAGACCACACTCCTTGTACAAGATGATCATGATGGAATGGATACTGGTAAAGTGTGTATCCTTGGTTAGAGACCACACTCCTTGTACAAGATGATCATGATGAAATGGATACTGGTAAAGCGTGTATCCTTGGTTAGAGACCACACTCCTTGTACAAGATGATCATGATGGAATGGATACTGGTAAAGTGTGTATCCTTGGTTAGAGACCACACTCCTTGTACAAGATGATCATGATGGAATGGATACTGGTAAAGTGTGTATCCTTGGTTAGAGACCACACTCCTTGTACAAGATGATCATGATGGAATGGATACTGGTAAAGTGTGTATCCTTGGTTAGAGACCACACTCCTTGTACAAGATGATCATGATGGAATGGATACTGGTAAAGTGTGTATCCTTGGTTAGAGACCACACTCCTTGTACAAGATGATCATGATGGAATGGATACTGGTAAAGTGTGTATCCTTGGTTAGAGACCACACTCCTTGTACAAGATGATCATGATGGAATGGATACTGGTAAAGCATGTATCCTTGGTTAGAGACCACACTCCTTGTACAAGATGATCATGATGGAATGGATACTGGTAAAGCGTGTATCCTTGGTTAGAGACCACACTCCTTGTACAAGATCATCATGATGGAATGGATACTGGTAAAGTGTGTATCCTTGATTAGAGACCACACTCCTTGTACAAGATCATCATGATGGAATGGATACTGGTAAAGTGTGTATCCTTGGTTAGAGACCACACTCCTTGTACAAGATGATCATGATGGAATGGATACTGGTAAAGCGTGTATCCTTGGTTAGAGAGACCACACTCAGAGTCTGAGTGCTTTACAAACGCTAAGCCATCTGCACAACAACAGTGCACCTGGGTAGAGTCGACTGAGAGTTGCTTTGAGGTGCTTATCCATTTCCCGTGTCATTCAGTAGTTTTCAGTCTCGCAACAGGCATGTAACATTTCATGTGTATGATTTTTTTGGGGGTGGGGGGGGTGGGGGGGGGGGGGGCAGGTGGGGGGGGGGGTACCTCCTCATGAAGGTAGCCAAAAGGAAATGTTCTACCTAAAATTGTGTTTAAGTAATGTGGGTGTATGCTGGGTATGTTCTTGTTTCCATAACCCACTGAATGTTTGGCTTGCCCATAGTAAAGTTTTGTATGTGTGTGTATTTGAAAAGAAAATGTTGGAGAAAAACTATATATTACTTTGAATGAGACAGAAACATTGATCATGATGAACATTAAAACAGTCTTCAAGTTATCAGATTATGACTGACATTGTATGGCTTTGAAAAGAGAAGAAAGACTTGATTTTTAATTGAAAAAAATCATTGATGATGAAGCTCATGTCACAAAAAGAGAAACAAAATGCCATTCCGTTTTTTGAAATATTTTTGTGAAAGTAATATTTTGTTTCCACTGCTCCAGATCCTCCGTTTCACGAAAGACTCCAAACAAGAAGACATTGAGAAAGCTCGGAAAGAGTATGGTAAGAGATTTTTTTTGTGTGTGTGGCTCCATGTTTTGGGTGTTACATTGACTTTATAATAATAGACTTTTTTCATTTAGCGAACAGAATTCTGGCAGTGCTGACAAACATATATAATTATTATTGTGTAAGTCAGTTTTACTTAAATGCTGCCTCATAGGGATTCATACCGCTCTTTTTTGCTACAGTGTATCTTGGTGTGTTGGTGATTGGAGTGAGCAGAACAGTGTTAACCAGATTCATACATGTTCAGTTGTAATTTGTCCCAAGTTATTCTTTTTAAGCTCTACATAGCAATGGGTTAAAAGTCTCTTTCCTTTCAGATTACTGATAGTAAAAAAACAACAACAACAAAAAACACCCAAAAAGTGTACTGTTCAAATTAGTGGCAAATCAAATTATTGAGACCGGCCACCATGATGAAGTGGTTAATGTCGCGGACTGATGACCGGAAGGTTGCAGGATTGAGCCCTATCAGTGATGGTGGTTTTTTTTGTTTGTTCCCTGATCGCTTCTGTTCAAAGAGACTGGGACCACACATTTGAGGGTCATCCACTTTATGGATGCATCTTTTGGAACAGGGCTCAGATCTCCTGACAGACATTGTAAGCATTAATCTCTCAGGCTTGGTTGATGTATAGTCTGAAATGAAGCATAGGAGTACAGTCAAGTCACATCGTCCCAAACCTAAACAAACTTTCATAGCATCATCATTCCCCACATGTTTCATCATTTGTTATTGAAGAAAAAAAGTTGCTTATTCTGTGGTCTTTCATGACCTGCTCTCATGGTGACCTCAAGTTCAATTTCCTCTCTACCTCCATGCCAGTGTTGAGGTCCTGTCATGGTCTTTGGTGTTGGTAGAATCATGGGAAACTGTTGCTGGAAGGACTTTGTGGAGTTGTTGGCAGCTCCGAGAGATTGTGGGGGCTGTGGGCTGGAGGAGGAGTGATTTGGTGTCTGTTCTGCATGATGAAAATTGTATTCTGATTTCCAGTGTCCTCATTTGAAGTGGAATTCTTAGTTTGTCAGCTCAAATTTTATTTAATTACACATACTATACCATGACCCATTGGTGCAGACTCCAGCAGGGGTCTGATTCTCTGTCCTGTGCAAATTCCTTCCCCTGCTGAAGGGGAGAAAAGAAAGTAGATGCGGCTGGTTACCTCCCCCCCAGTATATTACCTCTCCTGTGATTGCCTGTAGAGTGCTTTCTTCTTCTGGCAGCCATCATCGGTTTATGACTTAGGAATTTTTATATTTATGCTTTGTTCAGAAGGAAAAAGAGAACAGATGACCAACATGCTGTTGATATATAACTTTTATCTTCCTTCCTCTGTATGTCAGGAACAGTGAGTTTTATCTAAGAATCTCTTAGCATTTCTGTCATGTGTGAGTATGGTCAGTCAGCTGTGTAAAAGCATCTCTCTGAATTTGGGGGTGCCTGGTTGGCTCAGTGATTCAGCGCCAAGCTGACAATCAAAATATTGTGAGTTTGAATCTCAGACACCCGTCATACAAACTGGCTTTTTCCCTGTCCATCTTTATGTGTTGGTTGGTTTCGTTGGTGGTGTCAGTGCAGTGTTAGATAGGTCCTTTCTCCTCAGTTTTCTGGAATGGTCATCCTCATCTGCCATATCACGTGAGGTGGATAAGTTGTCGATGTTCAGCCTGAATGGAAATTGAACATTTTGCTGATTGTGATTATTGAAGATGAAAATACTAATTTCAGGTTTCTCTTTTGAAGTGAAATATTTCTTTCAGTATTTATTGTTTTGTTGGTTGTTTTTTTAGTGTTTTTTTTCTTCTTCTTCTTCTCTTAATTCTAAACATAGAAACACATTTTAGTTTCACAGGAACTTTTCTGTATGCTTGGTTATTTTTTGGAAGGGTAGGGATTCGATGATGCATGCACAATGAGGCATACACTGAATGTGTGTTGTCATCTTTGTGTGTGTTTCAGCTGCAAAACACAAGGACCAGTTCCAGTCCCTGATCCAACAGGCGAGGAATCGGATGAGATCTGCCAGAAACCCTCGGCCTGCATCAGCACCTTCAGCAGCAGGTGGGCAGGAAAACGGTGACAGCCAAGGACACACCTCTGAGTCCAGTGTCGCTGTTGACATCAGTGTTGATGAGAGAAAAGGTTGTCGGGATGGTGATGATGATGACGGTGATTTGACAGACTGTGAAATAGTCTGTAGCACTGAGGTGAGAATGGTCACTGAGGCGAAGAAAAGGGGGCATGATCCTGACCATGATGAAGGTGTAGTGAATGATCAAGGAGAAACACTGGAGTCATGGACAGCCTCTGAGATGGTGGTTTGTAAGAGGAGTTCTTACATAAATGACGTATCGCATGAGGGTGTGGTTACAAGCAGAGACGCTTGCAAAAACACTGTCGGTCTATCTTCAGAGGTGAAGGAAGGGTCAGCCAAGCCACTTGCCGAAACAGCAGCTGTTGACCTTGATATTTTCAGGGATGACGAAGACTCGGAAGAAGAGAATGGTTCAGATGTGTTTGACTGTGATCCCAAGCCCCAGTGCACGCAGAATGGGAAATCTGTGAAAGGGAGGGGAAAACGAGCTTTGAAGTCGTCCAAGCCCAGCTGGCTGGACACGACCTCCCCAGAGCCGTCTTTATCTCCAGACAGATCACCGCCGCCATCAGAGTCAGCGTGTCACGAGGCCAAGGCAGGCATGTCTTCCAGCCCCATGCATGGTCAGAAACAAAGTGACAGTTTAGGCAGAGAAGCTATGAGTCCTGCCACAGACAGCAGCAGCAGCGAGACAGATCCTGATTCTGTTCAGGTTGTGAGGAAAGGAAGCCAGCCAGATGGCCAGGACATGGCGTGCATGATGCACGATGATAGCAGAATGACCCAAAGTAGAAGCCAGAGAAAAGGTAGTAAGGGTAAAAAAGGCACAAGAGATTCTGGAAAACATTCCGAGACATCCGTCACCAGTTCACTTGGGTTGACAGCTATGTGTGAAGCTGAAGATCCAGACAGTCAGGGTGAGATGACTGGTTCCACGGAGGGGCGTGCAGACTCCAGTTGGTGTTCAGGAAGAGGGGAGAAAACTTGTGAAAATGCATGCGACAGCTCAGAGAATGGTCCTGATCCAGGAACCACCAGTGACTGGCTTGAGAGAAACAACACTGATTATTTTAAGTTGGAGTTATCTGATTGTGAGGATGAGCCATTGTCCTCAGCACAAAAATGGAGTGAAGTCAGTCCCCCAAATAAATCTCGAATTCCTGAAGGCTGTAGTAATGAGCTGAACAGCATGTGCAATGAAGATGAAAAGAGTGACCTTGCAACTGCAGGTGAGGTGAACACATGTCAAACAAAGGAGAGCAGTTCAGAAATCGTGGGAGAAATGAAATTGGGATCATCAGTCCCAGAAACTGATCAAGAAACGGGATCCTTGCCAGAATCATGTCAAAACACCAAGCCCAAATCCATGTTGAAAAAGAAAGTGAGCAGTGATGCCATTTTGAAAAAGTCTGTGCGATTCACTGGGCTGCGTTCTCGAATAAGTGATATTCAGAACAAAGGAGATGATGATAAGACCTTGAGGGAAAGATTGTATGGCGGCAAGGACAGAGGGCAGATTGGTCTTTCAGTAACGACTGTCACCAGGGATGAAGCAGAATTTTTAGCAGACTTGAGAAAGACAGGCTGTCATGACAAGAGCAGCAAACCAGGAAAAGTTGATCCCACAGAAAATGGAGTCCATGTATCTTTGGAGGTTGAGAGAGATCATGCATCTTCAGAATCCAGTGCAGTGGATGAAATAAATGAGTGCATAGTACAGTCACAGTTGACCAGCTGTGTTCCAAACCAGAAGACAAAAAGGGCAGTTAGTAAATGTAAGAAAATGAAGACTAGGAAAAGCGCATGTCGTTCAGAAGTTTCTGATACTGGTGCTCATCATGAAGTGCGGAATTGTGGTGCTGTAGATACAGCAGCTGAAGACCACGAAACTGTTTTACAGACTTGTGAAGGTGTCGGCCTTTTGGAAGAGAAACCTGAAATAGGTCAGACTGTTGAAATGGAAAAGGCCAAGGGGAAGACGAAGAAGAAGAAGAAACATTCCATCTTGCCAACAGTTCCAGAAGAGTCCACAGATCTGAAACGGCTGGATGGTGTAGAAGTAGCAGTGGAAGGGAACGGCTCAGGTAGTCATGAAGATCCAGTGCTTGAGGTCAATGAAGCCGTGGTGATGCAGGACAAGGAGAGTAAGGTGGGCAGTCAGCGCAGGGAAGGACACACTCAACAGATCGCCACTCCTCCCAAATCAGACCTCCCAGATGCCCACACCAGCGCTCCCTCACAGAGCTTTGGTAACAAGTGCTGGGATGATATTTACAAACAGTCTCTGAAGCAGAAAGGCCGGAAGAGTCACCCTGAACAGTCAGCAGAGAGTGCCACTTCAGATACTGCTCCAGGCCATTCTGCAGACAGTAAGAACCTTGAGGAGGCCAGTTGTCCCAAAACAGGCAGGAGCAGGCCCAGGAAGAGGAGGACAAACAGCGTCATTGATAAGCACAATCAGCAAACGCCACAGCCCTGTGCTCAAACAAAGCCTGTCGAAACTGCACGCAAAAGACGGAAGACCAGCCAGTCTCGTAACAGCACTGTTTTGCCAACCATCCCCGAGGCAGACATGAGGCAGTCTTCAGATGTGGAGTGGCAGAAACATCACGATGCTGCTCCACAGAGCATTCCTGAGACAGGTTCTGACGTGGAAAAACCTGCAAGAACTGAGCACAGGAGAAGAAAGCTGGGGTCCAGCAGGTCTGAAGGAAATTCACCGTGTACTGCACTGACATCACCATCACATTCTGAGCAGCCCTCTCTGATGGAGGAGGAAATGCCGGAGGAGAAGGTTGAAAAGAGTAAGACGAGGAAACGCAAGCTGTGTGAACATGTAGTATAACTATGAGCGGATGCAAAGACCGGGCATTCATAGAATCATCTGGGTGCTACAAGACTTCTCTTTGATTTATAACTTGGCTTACATAAGCCATATCTGTGGTGTCCATGTCTCACGCAGATACTCTGCTCATTTGATTCAGCTTGTTCTGTTTTAAATTTGCATGAGATCGAGTTTGGGTTCAGGTTCATACACACAGACAGACCAAGCTGAATGAAATGACACCAAAGATGACTCCGAATGTGAACTCTGATTGCAAAGAGATCACAGTGCTTTGCATGGTCACGGATGGTGCTTATGTGCTGTTGACTTAAGTGAACCTGCATGTTTTCATTGTCACGTTTCATGAATGTGGTGGGGGTGAAATCTTCTGGAATCAGCATTCAACCAAGAAATGCCTTCTTAGAATCAGTTTGCACAGTTGTCATGTATAATGAAGTGACAGACTCAAAATTTGTGTGGTTATTAAGATTTTTCTGAAGAACAAAGTGATTTTCTTTACAAATACAATGTTGAGAGTTCTTACATCTGGACTGCAAGACAGAGTGTAAATCTGGACTGTGAGGTGTAAATATAGACTCTAAGACTCAGAGTGTAAATGTGGACTGAGGTGTAAATCTTGACCAGTGAGAGTGAACTGGTGAGGCTCATGAGTTGCAAATCTGGAGAGAATGCCACTGTGAATTTTTTGAAAATGAAAAAAAACTGTGGCATTCTAGTGTGCTTAATTTGTGATGGCTCAAAGCAATGTACAAGTATGCCACTTGACTATGGTTATTTTGAAGATGAAAAATCTTTGGCATTCTAGTTTGTATAAAGCTGTGTTCAAGGATGCCATTTTGATTATTTTGAACAATTGAAGTTGAAAAAAAAACCCACACTGTGGCTTTTTAGCTTGTATCATTTATAAAGCTATGTTTATATATATATATATATATATATATATATATATATATATATATATATGTTTATACAGCAACACCTACCACTTCTATTATTATCTCCATCCATTCCAGGTCTGATCAGTTCAAAACTACACACACACACACACACACATATATATATATATATATATATATATATATATATATATATATCCCCCTTCTCCAGTCTCATATCATTAAACAGAGTTCATACTGAGATAGGGCATGTATTGTTTTGTACATGTATGTATTTATAACTCATCTAAGTGCTTGCTTGTCTGTTGCTTGTTTTTGTGAATGGGATGAAAAGGCAACAAAGCATTTGTGTGTGTGGTGTGTGTGTGTGTGTGTGCACGCACTCGTGCGTGTGTGTGTGCATGTATACATTTATGAGAGACAGACATAGGTATTGTCAAAAAGTGTCATTGTATATATTCCAAGGGCTTCCTTCCCTATGTAAGTGAAAGTTCCTTTTTGATCACAGCACCCACCAGCGGTGGTTACAAAATGTTGTAACTGTATTTTTTCCTTTTCTGGGTGATCACTGACCCTCATGTGTCACTGCTGTAGTGTATGAATACATCGAACAGTGGAATGATGTAAATTGCACAATAAAGATACTGTGTACATACTGTGTACATGTATACTATACATAACAGTTGTAATATAACTTGTATGTATGTATTTTGTTGTTGAAATGTCTCTGTCTCTCCCTCTCTCTTTTTCTGTCTCTCTTGAATAAGTTGAAAGCATTTAGATTGAGAGAAATTGGGCTGACATGAGATTTATTTCATTTAAAAAAAAAAAAAAAATATATATATATATATATTTATATATAAATATAAGAAGAAATAATGATGATGATAATGATAATAAAAAGACACTAATGATAATGAATAAACAAATAAGCAAATAAATATGAAACATACAGACATACATACACACACACATGCATAACAGATGTGCAACAGACATGCAGTTTCACAGATATGAAAGTACAAATACACATAAAGTGATAAACGTACATTAGCCTGCCACACACACACACACACCATCTCCCAAATTATCCTGCACCCGCCCCTGCCCCACCTCTCTCTCACACACACACACTACCCCACACACTCATTCCTAAGCTACATATCGCAGCTTCCATGGCACACACACACATGCCCATATGTGCACGCGCGCACACACATACACACACAGAGGCTGCCACTGATTGGCCGCAAGAGGGATGGGAAAAGATCTCTGATGCCAGGAACGAGGCATCTAGTGTGTTGCTCAGTCTGTTGTATTTGGAAAAGCCCATAGAGACTGTTCCGTTTTGAAGAAAGTTGCGCAATGTTGGTTTGGAAATGATGCCAATATTCGTTTGATTTGCAAAGCATCGTGTCCTACCTTTCATGCTAGACTTCAGACCACTCCCTCTCTCTACCTTTATTTCTTTGAGGCGATCGATGGTGTGATGGCCTTGTACCTGTTCTTTTCTGTATTCTTTGACTTTTCTGATGATTTCCGATTTTCCTTGATGTAGGCCGCTCGTCGTTGTGTTACCAGCAAGTCTGTTAGCTCACTCATTTCCCTTAACACTTGCATGTCCTGGGCAATATGACCATGTAAGTTTTTGAATCTGAATGTTGCGCATTGTCTCATGCAACTCTGGGCTTCCCATTCCACTTTCAGTTTTCTGTATGAGGTTCATTGAGTCGATTAGAATCATGGCATGTTGGTTTCCAGGCATATGGATAGATGATAGCCACTGGAGAGCATGTGTCAGCTTCAGCTTCCAACTTTAGGCTGGAGGTTGTGACTTTGTAGGCAGCATTCTCTTCCCTAATTGATGACAGATATCTGTACACACTGCTTCATAAGAGGCAAGACCTTATGCTGAATAAATAATTTGTATTCTCTCTCTCTCTCTCTCTCTCTCTCTCTCTCTCTCTCTCTCTCTCTCTCTCTCTCTCTCTCTCTCTCTCTCTCTCTCTCTCACGCACACACACGAACGCGGGCGCGCACTGCTAAATTAAGGGAAGCAACTATGGTTATTCTTCTCGATCAGTCCTGTCCTTGTTGCCTCCCCCCCCCTTTTTTTTTCAGGACGTTGTCCAGAGCTGAGAGAGAGTGTGTGTCTTCTTGGGAAAGACATTCACATTCTTGGTCCTTCGGGATTTTTTTTTTTTTTTTTTTTGTCAGTTTGATTTATGACAAACCGTGTTGTTATAGGGACGAAGAAGACAAAATTGACTGCAGGATTCTTCAAAACAAAAAACTAAAGTTTATTAAAAAGAAAAAACCTTTTTGGTAGTAGATGAATCCTCTTTGTTTAGTGGGATACGACGTTTCGAACCATAGGCCCGTTGTCCAGTGATGAAAAGAGGACAGTGTGGATAGGAAAGCCTATGTGAGAAATGGGTGATGACATCTCACTACTTTCTGTTTTGATGGACCATGCACACTAAACACCTGCTGATCACCATTCATTTTGTGTGTGTGTGTCTGTGTGTGTGAGTATGTATTGCACTGAATGGTGTTGCTATAGATTTCGGTTGAAATGCAATGGGTGCAGAGTGCTTTCAAGCGGGTTATCTGCCTTCTTGGTTACCGCCCCTGCCCCACTTGCAACCCACACGCGCCCACGGTTCTCTCACCGAATCCAATTCGTGTATTTCGATATGCATTATGAGTCTGGGCCATTGTTCTGTCAGAGATGAAGATTGAGAAGGTTAACTCAACACATGATTATATCGATATGAGCAGGAGCCATTGCACACACACACACACACACACACCTCACACACACACACACACACACACACAGAGTTGCTTTGAAAACAACCCTCACACTTTCTCTTAGTGTATGTGAACGAACATTTTTGTGGGTTTGTGAGTATGTGTGTGTATGTATGCTTTATATGTATACTTAACCAATTCAGTGATTCACCATGCACCTTTTCAGTATTTTTTTTTTTTAGTTGAAAATTTCTAGTTTCGATTGCTGGAGAGCATTCCAAAAGCCTTTTAAACCATAGTTTTGATTCATCTTGAAACTGTAGTCTTAGCGATGATGACCATGATGCTATTTTCCCAGCATGGATAACTTTTTTTTTTATCTTATTTTTGTACATAAAACCCAGCCCTCAGATTCAGTTCTCAGCTTCTCCCATAACTTTTTTTTCCTTCACATTCTGCTTGAAACTAGTCTCTCTCTCTCTCTCTCTCTCTCTCTCTCTCTCTCTCTCTCTCTGTGTGTGTGTGTGTGTGTGTGTGTGTGTGTGATCTGAGTCAATCTTTGAGCACGTGTAAAAATTGGTATGTGTTTGTGGAATGCCAACAGTGAACACACAAGGCGCGAACGCGAGCACACACGTGCGCGCATGCGTGAACACACACACACGTACACACACACCACAAACAGACGCACGCACACACATACATACACATGCAGACGTATGCATGTGCACACACATGACTGATATGACGCAATATGAGACATCTCATTGGTCTCTTCATTCTTTATTTATCGTCCAAGGCATTGATTTTTTTGTGTGGTGTATATTCTCTCTCTCTCTCTCTCTCTCTCTCTCTCTCTCGTTCGAGTTGAACAGTCGCACGTACATGTTTGCATACACAGTAGATAATCAGATACAGTGATTAAGTCGTTGTTTTAATACTGTCACGGTAGTTGAAGTGTATAAATGACTGAGTAAACGAATGGATAAGTAAGTGGTGGAATAAGCAATAGAATTAATGATGTTTCCATCCTCTCTTTCACCGCCAAAAATTGAATAAGAAACTGAGTCCTTGTGTGACATGAGCACAAAGTAGTAAGGCAACCTTGTCAATCGCCGTAGATTTGACTTATTATATTATAGAATAAGAGAAAATAGGTAACTGGGTTTACAAACGTAACAATGGCATAGTGAATACACTTGCATAGGGACGATTGATGGACTTACAGTACTCATAACTGTACATAATTATACGTATTAAAGACCCTGTGTATTACATGCATATAAGGTCTTTAAATGCATATATGCTAATGGAATACTACTCCCAATTTACGCAGTGCGTCCTCCAGTAATGATATGATATCTCATAGCATAAACGTGGCGAAAATCTATGAGTTGTATATTCATAAACCATTTATGAGGTTTATACCATAGTCTTACTTGATGTTGATAACATAGTCAGTTCAGAAATGGATTGCATTGTGTATGCCGAAAGAAGAAATTTTGATCGATCACGATCATCGATTGATGAAGCATCCGGCGATGTGTACTCCAAAAAACAGCAAATCGTTTTGACAGCCCGGGCACATAACTGTCACTGCTGAATTCCTGTGTGTGTTGGAAGGATTTTTTTTTTTCATTTATTTTGTTTTCACCGCATATGTTCCAGAGTTGCACATTTATTGCTTTTTTTTTTCTCCATCGCATTATGCGGTAAAAAAAAAATTAAAAAAAAGAAAAAAAAGAAAGAAAGAAAGCATTTCAGGAATCGCAGTTGGGATACTCTTTGAAAAAAAAAAAAAAAAAAAAAAAAAAAAGAAAAGAAAAAGAAATACCATTGCACATTATTCATCACGGTACACACTGAACAGTTTACATCAGACACCACGAATATCGCTGAACAGGAACAACAACAACAACAATAAATGAATAACATATGTAAATGGGGGAAATAATAGAAGAGAATAACGTTATCTCCCATATATAGCTATGTCAGAAAGTATATCAACCACTTGTGGTTTTTCAGCCCGTTATTTATTTTTATTTATTTGTTGTTGTTGTTTTTAAACAAAATGACTGCATTAAAACATCGTTTTGCAAATCATGACTGTCTGGTGTACAGAGGAGTCAAAACTTTGCACATTCCAGTCTGTTTAGCGACAAGAGGGGGTGGTGGTGGTGGTGGGGGGGGGGGGGGGGGGTAGACAGTATGCTCGAGATCAACAGTATGTGTTGCAGTTGGAAAAGTGGATAAGGGAGGTAATGGGGAAGGGGTGTGTGGCAAAACAAACAAAACAACAACAACAAAAAGAAGAAGAAGAAAAAAAAAACCTCTTCCCTCTTATCCCTTAGCCCCTCCTCCATCACCCCATCCCTCCTCCCCCACCCCAACCCAACCCCGTCGAAAAAAAGAAATAGAATAGAAACCTCCAACCAAAACCAACAGCTATCATAACTCCTAGTTCCACCTGCCCTGGGTGACGAACACGGTATGCAACGGCATCGGCTGCTGGTCCCCGCGATGGCTTCTTTCCCCTTCGTTGTAGGCGCCATTGGTATTGGTACTACTACTATTATTATTATTGTTATGGTGGCGCGAGCCCTGGATAGTCTCCCCTTTGTCGTCGGCCGCCTTGTGGCGCGCCCATCGCACGGTGATGGGGGGCAGGATCAGCTGCTTGGAGGTGGCCGGGGAAGGATCGTCCTCACTGAACTTCACGTCAGAGGTGGGCCGGCTCTTCACCTGTAGGGGGGGAGCAAGGATGCACAGTGGTTATGACACTCAGCTGCCAGTAATTAACTCCCTCAGTACGGCCAGTCCTCTCTTCTCCTCTACACAGACCCCTCGAATGTCCAGTGGGTGTCTGAATGACCCAACCTTTAGCTTCCGTCGTCAGACTGTTGTGGTATTCTTTGTCAACATTCACGTCTTCAGTATAAGAGCCTTCCGCTTTCAATATTTTGATGATGGTAATTGGGGTGAAACGCTGTTAACGTCGTCTCTTTCGCTGTTCGTATGGAAAGAGTTAATTTATAGAGTCCGTGAGGGTGTGTGTGTGTGTGTGTGTGTGTGTGTGTGTGTGCGGGGGTTCTTCCAATCCTGCTTTCGCCCTTTCCCTCGTGTCTAACTGGAAAATCAAACTTGTGTTTGTTTCTTAGTCATTCGGATGAGACGAAAAACCGAGGTCCTCGTGTGCCGCAGCACGCAGTTGGCGCACTGAGAGTGGCAACGAGAGTGTTGTCCTCTGGAAAAAAAAA
>NC_134883.1:27015983-27025983 GCF_041734735.1 Babylonia areolata | reverse complement strand
GTATGTGTGGAGGGGTGGGGGATGGGGGGGGGAGGGGCAGAGGGAAGGGGAGGGGAGAGTGAGGGGGGAAGGGTATGGTGGTGGTGGGGGCTGGGTGGGGTGGTGGTGGTGTCTACATCAATACATGGCGTGCAAAGCACTAAAGCCGACAAAAACTATAGACGAATCAGATCAGATCAGATCAAAATCAAGTTTATAATTAGCTGACAACTCATGTATGTAACAGTATGATATCACAGTGCGGAGAAGATCCCATTCATTCACTTTCTTTCTATCTCTGTTTTCCTCTCTGTCTGTCTCTCTCCCTCCCTCTCTCTGTCTCTATCTCTCTCTCTCTCCCCCCCTCCCTTTCTCTCTCTCTCTGTGTTTATCTGCTGATCTGTTTATTTATTTATAGTCTGTTCCTCTAAGATGATGAACTGTTCTACTTTGTGTTTTCACTCATTTATCTTCTTTCTATCTCTGTTTTTCTGTCTGTCTGCCCCCCTCCCTTTCTCTCTCTCTCTCTCTGTCTGTCTGTCTGTCTCTCTGTCTGTCTGCTGAACTGTTCTACTCTGTGTCTTTCATTCTCTTTCCATCTCTGTCTGTTTGGTTGTCTCTTTTTTGTTTTTTGTTTTTTTTTTTTAATGTTTTTTTGTCTCGGACTTTCTCGGGTCAACCACCGTTTTATTTTGTATATAAATTCATTACGACAATTCAGCTGTCTCTCATTTTGATATAAAGTCTCAGTCTTTCAGTCTGTCCGCTTGCCTGTATGAGTTTCTGTCTCTTTCTCTTTCTTCCATTTCCATGAGCCCCCCCCCACCCCACCCACCCACCCACCCCTCTTTCTCTCTCTCTTTCTCACTGTGTGTGTGTGTGTGTGTGTGTGTGTGTGTGTGTGTGTGTGTGTGTGTGTGTGTGTGCAGGCGTGTGTGTGTGTGAATCCCGAATACAGAACCACGTCAGAACTAAACCAACACTATACTGGACAGTGAAATGGATCCTAACATGCCACTTTATGATATCACTGATTGACAGATATGTAAGATGTATTATATATCATACGGTTGTTTTTTGTTTTTTTAGCATGTGTTCATAACATGCCACTTGATGATATTAGCTGATTCACACACACACACACACACACACACACACACACACACACACACACACACACACACACACACACACACACACACACACACACACACATATGAATAATGTATGTACTCGTATTAGCATGCTCGGTGCTCAGTTCGCCTGTGTACGTATGATGTGTGCTGTGTGCTTTTTGAGGTGATGGCGGCGTTGTTTGGGTTGCTTTGTCAACGTTTTGGTGCCTGTCTAGCTTTTCGTGTTGTTCTTCGTGATTTGTGTCTGTTGGTCTGTTTCTTTTTCTCAATGTCTTGACTGTTTCTGTCTGTCTGTCTGATGTCTGTCTGTCTTTTCTTAATCTCGTTCTTCCACCTCTCTCTCTCTCTCTCTCTGTCTGTCTCTCTCTGTCTGTCTCCCTTTGGTCTCGTGAAATGAAAAATTCAGTTCGTTTTCTTTCGTTTGTTTCTGTTTGTCTGTCTGTCTTGTCTGTCGCTAATCTTGTCTCTTTCATCCCTTTTTCTTTTTTCTCTCCAAGCACTCTCTTTGTCTCTCCTCCTTACTCTGTTTTGTTTGTTTGTCTTTCTGTCTGTCTGTCTGTCTGTCTCTTTCTCCCTTTCGATTTTTTCTCTCTCTTACCCCCGCACCCCCTCCTCTTCTGTCTGTCTGTCTCTGTCTTTCTCTCCCTCTGTCTCTCTCCCCGCTCTCTGTCTCTCTCTGTTTCTGCCCTCCACTCTCTGTCTCTAATCGTACTCAAATGTTTGTCTCCTACAATGTAGGTAGTTACCTATGCTTCCTAACTTAAAAAGCAAATTGGCATGGTTCAGTGCACATACATGTACCAGCAGGTACGTCACGAGCCCCCCCCCCCACCCCCCCACATCCCCCAACGCTCCCCCACTGCCCCACCCCTCCACACACATACGCCACGCCATTCCCCCTCACCCCCCCCCCCCCACCCACCCCATACGCCAGGCCATCCTCCTCCCCCCTCCCACCCAAACCCTCCCTTCCCACCGGCCACCCCCTCCACTCCCACCACCTTGAAATAAAACAACAACAAACAACTAAACAAAAACACGGTTCGTCTCCAACGCCTTCGGTCGTGGGTGAGAGGTGATGGTGGGGAGAGGGTGGGGAGAGGGTGAGGGTGGTGGGTGGGTGGGTTAGGGGAGGGGGGTGGGGGGGTTCGGGTAGGACCAATAAATCATTGTCACTTATAAAACAACTCGCCGAGCGTTCAGAGAGAGAACACAAAGAGAGGATCCGATAAACGATAGCATCACCGATGTAGCGGCACATCCGTAACCCTCCCTTTGGTCCCCGGCCCCCCCGGGGTAAAATTTGGGCTATCAAGAGTGAACCCCGGGTATACGTAGATAGACTGGACTGGCCTGAAAATGATCCCCCGGGTTAAACTTCAACGAGTCGTGATATGTATGGGGGTCGTTCTAGGGTAACTCCGATAGTTCACCCCCCTGCCTCGTAATATGTATGGGGGTCGTTCTAGGGTAACTTTAAAGGGACACCCCCTCGTAAGATGTGTTGGGGTCGTTCCAGGGTAACTTTAATTCTACTCTTTCGTAATATGTGTGGGGGTCTTTCCACGGTAACTTTACCCCCCCCCTCGTAATATGCATTGGGGGTCTTTCCAGGGTAATTTTAAAGGGACACCCCCCTCGTAATTTTAATTCACCCCCTCGTAATATGTATGGGGGTCGTTCCAGGGTAACTTTAATTTACCCCCTTGTAATATGTATGAGGGTCGTTCCAGGATAACTTTAATTCACCCCCTTGTAATATGTATGGGGGTCGTTCCAGGGTAAGTTTAATTCACCCCTCCTCGTAATATGTATGGGGGTCGTTCCAGTGTAACTTTAATTCACCCCGCTCATAATATGCACTGGGGTCGTTCCAGGGTAACTTTAATTCACCCCCTTGTGATATGTATGGGGGTCTATTCCAGGGTAACTTTAATTCAACCCCCTCGTAATATGTATTGGGGTCGTTCCAGGGTAACTTTAATTCACCCCTCCTCGTAACATGTATGGGGGTCGTTCCAGGGTAATTTTAATTCAACCCCCTCGTAATATGTATGGGGGTCGTTCCAGGGTAACTTTAATTCACCCCTTTTCGTAATATGTATGGGGGTCGTTCCAGGGTAATTTTAAATAACACTCCACTCTCCACCTTGTGATTGGTATTTGGGTCTTTCCAGGCTGTTTTGAATGAAATGAAATGAAATGATCGCGGGGATTTATTTCAGGCCAGTGCAGAAATTACTCCTGGGGTAAAATCACAGCATGGGTGGGGGGTGGTGGGTGGTTATTACTTAGCTGTGACACCAGGACCAGGCCGCGTCCCCAGGGGATCTGGGGGCTGATTGTCGCGGCGAGGGTTTTAGTTCCGTCTTCTTCATGATCGTGATCTCTTGTTAGATATATCTTTGTTCACACGTAGACACAGCAAGAGACCCAGACAGACTGACTGACAGACAGACATACACACTCTCCGGCACCATACCCATCCCACCCCTTCCCCCGGCCCGCCCCTCACACAGCGACAGAGAGAGAATGAATGAGTGTGTGTGTGTGTGTGTGTGTGTGTGTGTGTGTGTGTGTGTGTGTGTGTGTGTGTGTGTGTGTGTCGTGTGTGTGTGTGTGTGTGTGTGTGTGTGTGTGTGTGTGTGTGTGTGTGTGTGTGTGTGTGTGTGTGTGTGATGTGTGATGTGTGTGTGTGTGTGTGTGTGTGCAATGTACACGAACGCATGCACACACACATGCATGCACACGCGCGCGCACACACACACACACACACACAAACACCCACATACACCCACACACATGCCCCCCTCCCCCATCTCCCACCAAACTGCCCCATGAAGAATATCTTTCCAATGTCTGTGTATGTGTAATGCACTAAGCACATTAAATAAGAGAACAGCAGTTGAATACGGTGATAACAAATTTGATGTATTCATCTTTCGTCGTTGTGCACCCCTGCACCCCCCCCCCCCCCCAACTCTTTTTACATTTTTTCTTTGCTGTTTATCATTTTAATGTGCGGTTTTAAGGAATCTGGGTTTGTTTTTTTTCCTTATTGTTATGTTAATGCTTTGGTTAGATTGCTCTATTAAGAGAGATAAAGAGCGAGCGAGCGAGACAGAGATAGGCAGACAGACAGGTAGATAGAATGACATACAGACAGGCTGACAGAGACACAGAGAGAGAGAGAGAGAGAGACAAACAGAGACAAAGTCAGAGCCAAACAGAGGCAGATAGATACAGATATATATAGCTTACCACTACCACACCAGACACACACTGATGTTTACAACAACAGCTACAAAGGGGGGAAAAATACACTCAGACATAGCAATCTTCACATCCACTACACACACACACACACACACACACACACACACACACACACACACGCACGCACGCACGCACCTTCCCGCAACACAACATCAGTACACATCAACACAACAACAACAACAACAACAACAACAACAACAAGAACATAATAATAATAATAATAATAATAATAATAATAATGGATACTTATATAGCACACTATCCAGAAATCTGCTCTAGGTGCTTTACAAAAACGCTTTTCTTAACATAAAACATTATATCTATGTTACATACACACACCAAAATGTGACTACACACACACGCACCACACACACACACACACACACACACACACTATATATATATATATATATATATATATATATATATATATATATATATATATATACATACATTTTAACATGTGTATCTAACAGCTACCCTAACACATACGCGCACATAGGCAGACACAAACTTACATAAACACACGCACACACAATACACATTCATATACATGCATGTAGTTATGTACACATACATATGTATACACATACACACAAAACTCTCACCTGTTTCTTGTGATTCCTCAGGCGAGTGTCATGTGACCTGTTGGTTGAAACAAACAAACAAACAAACAAAATGCTTGTTGAGAAAACTTACCATACATGTTTACCTAGACAGCTTACAACTTATTCCTGTCCTCAAGTGTGTGACAGAATATTATCATCAAGTTGAATTTAGTTTGACGGCGGATTAACGTTACACAAACGCATTAGTTAAAAAAAAAAAAAAAGTAGTTAACTCACTCAGTACGGCCAGTCCTCTCTTCTCCTCTACACAGACCCTCGGAGTGAAGTACCTTTCCCAAGGACACAGCACCAGGTAGTAGAAATAGGGGGATGGGGGCGGAGAGGGGTGGGGGAGGGTCGGGGGGCAGGGTCGGGGGGAGGGATCGAACCTTGACCACTGGATCACAAGTCCAGGACCTTAGCGATTCCGCCACGTCGTCTCCAAATACAGTAGTGATACATACATTTCCTTTTGCACGTACCGACGTTACTTTTTCGTAAGCAGCCCTGTGGCTAGGCGATGACTGCCCTTAACTCTTTCCATACGAACGGCGAAAGAGACGACGTTAACAGCGTTTCATCCCAATTACCATCTTCAAAATATTGCAAGCGGAACGCTCTTATACTGAAGAGGTGAATGTTGATAAAGAATACCACAGTTCTGACGACGGAACCTAAAAGTTGGGTCATTCAGACACCCACTGGACATCCGAGGGGTCTGTGTAGAGGAGAAGAGAGGACTGGCCGTACTGAGTGAGTTAAAAGGCATGGTTAAAGTAAGGTTACAATTAAAAGCCCCATACAACCTTCACATCCACTTAGTCAAGGGCTCGACAAAAGTTAGGCGCGGCCCAGTCCTCTCCTTCCGCCGCCTTTGAATCCCGAGTTGATTACCTCCCGCGAGGACACTGGTGAACTGTGAATCACTGACAAGTCCAACCATCTAGCCGTAGCAAGTCTGGTCCCTTGACTGCTGCTGACAAATGTGTGTACTGGTTGGCGAAGAGCTGTCACCTCACTGGTCCCAAAACCTGGTTTTGGTCGTGGGAGGGAGGGGGTGGAGGGGGGAGGGGGGAGAGGGGGAGGGGGAGCGTGGGGTAGGGGGGGTTGGGGGTGAGGGGCGCTGCACTGCTGAACGCATCACCAACATTTTCCATTTCTGGCGGTCGTGGGATAGGGTCTGAGTTCCGGCAAAGCTCTTCTCTCTGTGTCCACTCAGTGATGTGATGTGGTCTGCCCACTTCTTTCGTTGCTTGCACGATCTCTTTCACCCCTGCACTGTTCCTTGAAGGATGGTCTCGGGAGTCCGTCGGATGGCCATACCATCTCATTTTCTTTTTCTTTTTTTTTCTTTTAATCGTTGTCAGGTGGTCTTCATATCGACCTACGTACTGTCTGATGGTCTTTTTTTTTCTTGCTTCTTCATTTTTTATGTGGTCTTTGTGGGAGATTTCTGCCAAGGAGTCTCCTGAAGCATCTCATTTCCACTCTTGAGCTCGGCTGTAAGAGTCCAGCTGGTGCCAGTTGCATTGCTTGGTTCTAACTTTTTGACAGTTACACGTGACTAAATGCCTACGTTGACTGAACTACGCCACTGGTCAGTTCCATACTACACACAGGTTAGTAGCGGGTTACGACCATACTAGGCTCTTCCGTCCCAGCAATGCAACTGGCTCCTGGCCAGGACTCGCGTGCATACAAGACAATAGAGAGAACCAGTGCATGCATGGGTTTGAGCTTTGTTTTGGCACTGATGTCCTTGTCTATCCTATACGAGCTCCAGTCTTGCCAGTGCAGTTTCAGTCCTCGTAGCTCTTGTCAGTATCAGTATCAGTATCAGTAGCTCAAGGAGGCGTCACTGCGTTCGGTCAATTCTATATACGCTACACCACATCTGCCAAGCAGATGCCTGACCAGCAGCGTAACTCAACGCGCTTAGTCAGGCCTTGAGAGAGAAAAAAATGTCAGTATTATTTCAGTCATGGACCCATGTTCACTTATAATGGCACCAAGGTACAAATACTGCTTCCCATTTTCCAGCTGTAGACCGCTGACACCTCACTGAGATCAGAAAGAGCTTGCAATATGGATGTCAGTCATCATTCTGTATATGAAACTTTCTGTCCTAGGACGGCAGTACTTTTGTCAACCACACCACTTCCAAACACACACACACAGAAGTAGTCACAACACTTCAAATTTATGTCACACCAATCTTATCAAATTTACCTCCGTTCAGCATTCAAGGCATGGCAGTTAATATACGTCATCACTGATACGTATTGACACTTGACATAGCACCTATCTTCGATCAGAGATCAAACTCTAAACGTCTCTCAAACACATAATCATTTTCACAGCAGTTCTTCCTACCTGGGTAGAACCGACTGAGAGCTGCTTTTACGTGCTCATCATTCGTTTCCTGTGTCAGTCATGCGCACACATACACATGTATAACAGACTGGATTGTTCTTCAGAAATTTGCCAGGGATGACCCTTTTGTTGCGGTGGGTTTCTTTAACGTGCGCTAGGTGCATGCTGTACACGGGACCACGGTTTGTCGTCTCATCCGAATGACTAGCGTCCAGACCACCACTCGGTGGTGTCTACACTAGTGGATAGGGAGAGAGAAAGACCGGTGTGCGTGGGATTCGAACCCTTGCGACCAGATTTATCTGGCTCCCTAGGCCAAGGCGGATGCGTCACCACTAAGCCACCGGTGGTCGTTATCAGACACATTTTTCACATCATAATGATAATATTGCCAAGCAAGGAAGTAAATGAATGAATGAATTAAGAAGTGAATTAACAGATAAATTAAGAAATGAAACTAAAATAAAACAAAATATAACAGAATGATGATATTGCCAATCAAGAAAGTAAATGAATGAATGAATTAAGAAGTGAATTAACAGATAAATTAAGAAATGAAACTAAAATAAAACAAAATATAACAGAATGATGATATTGCCAATCAAGAAAGTAAATGAATGAATGAATTAAGAAGTGAATTAACAGATAAATCAAGAAATGAAACTAAAATAAAACAAAATATAACAGAATGAAAAAAAAACAACAACAAAAAATCCAAAGACCTGTTGAGCACGTCGGTCAGTTTGGCGCGGGTGGCCACCTGTCTCTCCAATGCCTCCACCCTCGTCTCCACGTAGAAGGCGTTGGTGTACTCATCGTAGATCACCTTCCGAGCGCGCATGGTCGTGCTCACACCTCCACCACCACCACCACCGCCGACGCCACCGCTGCCGCCGCCGCTTCTTCTACGACCTGCGTTGTTTCCGCCGCTACCACTACTACTACTACTACCGCCACCAAAGCTACTACTGCTGATATTGCTGGTGTTGGCGCCGTGGCTTGCCATGGTTCAGCAGGTGCGTGTTGGGTCTTTTTATACTGGTAGGGGTTTTGCAAGGGGTTTAGGGGGGTGTTGGGGGGTGGTTGGGGGTGAGGAGGGTGGGTGGGTGGGTGGGGTGGAGGGTGTTGGGGTAGTATGGGGGTTTATGTTTGGTATAGTAGGGCTGGGGGGTTGGGTTCGGGGGTTGGGGTTGGGTAGGGTAGGGGGAGAGGTTGTGGTCGAGGTGGAAGTGGTGTGTGTGTGTGTGTGTGTGTGTGTGTGTGTGTGTGTGTGTGTGTGTGTGTGTGTGTATACGTGTGTGTGTGTGTGTGTGTATACGTGTGTGTGTGTGTGTGTGTGTGTGCGTGTGTACGTGTGCGTGTGTGTATGTGTGAAATCGAAGTGCTCACTTCCCTTTTATTTGTTTCGCTTACCGCCTGTGTGTGTGTGTGTGTGTGTGTGTGTGTGTGTGTGTGTGTGTGTGTGTGTGTGTGTGTATAGACTGTGGGAGGTGAAAGACGGACAGAGAGAGACAGAGACAGAGACAGAGAGAGCTGAGTTATAGTACCACAGCAGTGTGGAGGTGGTTGTGGTTGCTCACTGGTCGTTGTTTTTGTTGTTTGCAGAGGTGGTAATGGCGGGGTGGTTACAGTGGACTGGCAGTTAGTGATGGTTGTGTGGTTGGCGATTTTGTGGTCGAAAGCTGAGTGGTACTGCAACTGCTGTTGCGACTAAGGAGAACTAGAGAGAGAGAAAGAAAGAGAGAGAGAGAGACAGCGAGAGAGAGCGGGAGAGACAGACAGACAGACAGACAGACGAAGAGCTGTCTGTACTGCAACTGCTGTTACTACTTGAGAGAGAGACAGAGACAGAGACACACAAACAGCTAAATTGTACTGCTGCTGTTTTTGGAGATGAAATGGTATTGGGTGGTCGTTGGTGTTGTTGTTTTTTTGTGTTTTTTTTTTGTTGTTGTTTGTTTGTAGCAGCAGTTGGGGCAATGATAGTAGAGTGGTTGTGATGGCTGTGGTCGGCGCTTTTTGTGGCAGGCGGTGCTGGTTGGTCAGTTTTTTTGTTTATTTGTTTGTTTGTTTGTTATTTTATGGTAGTTAATGGTGATGGTAGTGCTGGGGGTTGGCAGTTGTTGGCGCTTCTTGTAGTTATTGTTGGTGGTGGTGGTAGTTCTGGTGGGTCCAGAGATGGTCACTTCTTGAAGGACGTCTGGATGCAGCTCTTCACCTGTGGAGAAAGAAAAAAAAAAGACAAAAAAAAAGAGGTTAAGGGGGAAGGGCAGGGTGGATATTCACTTAGTCTGTTAGTCTGGATCCGCGTCTGTGCAGTTATTTTCGTGTGTAAGGTCTCAGCATGTGGTACCCTGCGTATGGCGTTGCGTTGACTCGGAGCAGGTGCTCTTGGGACTGAAAATGATTGATTTTTCAAGCAGCAGTGCAGGGTATCCTCTTGTGAGTGGCGTGACACTGATATGTATATAAAATATATATATACATATATATATATATATATATCCATCATATGTATATCCATCCATCCACCCATACATCAGTCAATCCATCTATGTGTTTGTCTGTCTGACTGAAGCGGACCAGCTTCAACCACCTCTCCAAGGCCCTGCACCGCCAACATGAAGA